>NW_024751286.1:0-115000 GCF_018991925.1 Homarus americanus
CCAGAGTTGCCAACTCGGATTTTCAAGTGTCGCTAGGCTGGTACCTAAAAGTAGCTAAATGTCGCTAAATCTTCCATGGAAAGTCGCTAGCTATTATTCCCCCCCTTCAGTAATTTGATGCAAATAATATTTTCATAATGCCGACTATAATGGACGGAGTATAAATAAAATGCATTATGCAAAAATAAAAATATTATTTTTTTTAAAGGTTAATGTGCACACTTACCTATTATTCAATAGTAATTACATCCCAGTCCTCTTCGTAGTGTGAACAACTGTAGAGCTGGAAGCATGTGAAGTGCTTGGTTCAGGTTCTCTTGTAACTGTGGGGTTCAAGATGTTTGGTTCACACTCAGGATGGGATGGAGAAAGGAAACTCACAATGTGCTCTCTATATACATGTTGTGTTGGATGTACAATGCAGCTTGGTGCTGGGAAGGCAGCATGGTTACAAGCGTGATGTAGAGAGAGCTGGTTGGTGAGGACGCTCAGAGAAGGACAGCTTGTGGGTCGCCATGCTCGCCAGCGGGAGAGAGAACCGCCAGGCAGGCGGAGGTGTTGCTGGCTGGTTGGTGTAGGTAGAAAGAGAGACAGATCACCACGAGGTCAGGTCTTAAATAGCGGGGGTTGGCGTGGCTTAGTAGTTGACCCCCGCTCCGTGATGTATGGCGGCGCTGGTTGACCTAGACCACGAGGCATACACTGGGGAATTGGTGGGGTCGGCTAGGCAGCGACAAACAGCGTTTGTAGGGGAGAATTCCACTACAATACTCCCCCTTCCCTCCAGGCGGTGTAGGAGACTTGTTGTCTGCAGAGTTGCTTAGCACATGTGAGGCAGAACGGGCGGTGCATGCCTCATGTGAGACAACGGCGATGGCGTGGATGAGCCGGTCGCTGGATACAACTGTCTATATACACACTATCTGTGGGAGTAGAGAGGGAGAAAAAGGGTGTGTGGAGGCGATGAATGTTGTGCTTCCCTCACGGCAGGTACAGAGTCGCCAAATGCGCCTGCTGGGGTGTGTGGGCCTGGATCAGGAGCAGGGGCTGCGTCAGCAGAAGCGGATGAGGGCTCGTGACAGCAGCTGGGTCCACGACAGCAGCAGGATGCAGGACGTTAGCAGGGAGTACCTGAGGGAGAAAAGAGGGGTGTGTGGGTCCGCACTCAGGAACAGAGGCCGCATCAGGGGCGGCAGGGGTTACTGCTGGGCCGGGGTCGGCGTCTGAGGCAGGACGTGGTGCTTGGGGCAGGAAGAGGAGCTGGTGTCTGCTTAGAGTAGCAGAGCTGCTCTAGGGTGTCTAACCTGCGGTGTAGAAACAGTAGTTGTAGAGTCGATGAGAGCTGCTTTTGTGTGGATAAGCCAATCTTCCATGTTGCTTGAAGACTGGGAGCGTGATCAGTTTCTCCTCCATCCTGTGTGAGTGCGAATCTCCGGGAGTCACCATTTGTGGGGTTCAAGATGTTTGGTTCACACTCAGGATGGGATGGAGAAAGGAAACTCACAATGTGCTCTCTATATACATGTTGTGTTGGATGTACAATGCAGCTTGGTGCTGGGAAGGCAGCATGGTTACAAGCGTGATGTAGAGAGAGCTGGTTGGTGAGGACGCTCAGAGAAGGACAGCTTGTGGGTCGCCATGCTCGCCAGCGGGAGAGAGGACCGCCAGGCAGGCGGAGGTGTTGCTGGCTGGTTGGTGTAGGTAGAAAGAGAGACAGATCACCACGAGGTCAGGTCTTAAATAGCGGGGGATTGGCGTGGCTTAGTAGTTGACCCCCGCTCCGTGATGTATGGCGGCGCTGGTTGACCTAGACCACGAGGCATACACTGGGGAATTGGTGGGGTCGGCTAGGCAGCGACAAACAGCGTTTGTAGGGGAGAATTCCACTACATAACTGTATGCCTCCACAGTCCCTATCTTTCTTAAAATATCACTAGGAAGTTCATAACTTGCACAACAGGTGTTCTGTCTTTTTAACCCATACTTTATTGTAAGAATTGTCTTTAATGTCGATAGTTTCATTTTGTTGCGCAATTTTGATTTCACAAAGTTCATATTTCTAAATGTGCGCTCTACATCTGCGTTTGAATGCGGAAGAGATAAGGCAGCGAGTGCAATTTCAGCCAGATCATGGTAAGGGTTTTCACCTGTCGCATCTCTGTAATTTGCCACTTCTGACCACAATTTTAGGGTGTTAGATGTTTCTGTCCAGATTGTGTGATGCAGTTTTTTCCACTGGAAATCAATCTTGGTAAGGGTGCTGGAATCTTCTGTAAATAAGTGTGCCAAACCAAGTATATCTGATTTAATAGGCTTCAAGCATTCATCGGCACTCAGAAAAGAAATAGACTGCAGCACACGAATGTTGTCAGGTAAGAGTTGACCAAGTTGTTTTATGAGTTCAACCCGTTCAAATGCATTGTCCCTGTAACCCCGTTGCTATATATTATGGCTCGAAATTAAGAAAACCGAGTTTTCATGGACAGTCCAAAAGTATCCAGAAAGTCGCTAGACTTCTGTGGATATCTCTAGGTCTGGGACAAGTCGCAAATCGCTCTAAAATGTCGCTAGAAAAAAACAAAAAGCTCTAGATCTAGCTACAAAGTCGCTAAGTTGGCAACTCTGGTTGTGGCTATCAAGGTGCCCATACATGTTGCCATATCGCCAATACTTAATTATTTTTAATTCTCTATCGTATAAATCATTGTTGATGTTAGAATAATGACGTATGATATCAATTATATTCTAATTTATCTTATTACTCTAAAATAAAACCTTGGTGAGCTTTATTGCATGTATTATACTTATCCATATTAAATTCATCTTATATACAACATCAAGATAATCAAGTCAGTAGAGCACATGAAGATTAGGCACTTCAATTATACCTAAAGATTGACCATCCTAACATAACCTCCAGGTAGGGGGGTCTGTGTGTGAGAGAGAGAGAGAGAGAGAGAGAGAGAGAGAGAGATCTGTGTAGCATCTCTGAATGGGGAGATACAAACTTGGTTAAGTTCAATAGTAACAAAACTCAATATTTACCAATTACACTTTGTAAAGTAGACGATCTCCCACCAATTACATTTCAGGACGCTATTGTAGTGGAATTCTCCCCTACAAACGCTGTTTGTCGCTGCCTAGCCGACCCCACCAATTCCCCAGTGTATGCCTCGTGGTCTAGGTCAACCAGCGCCGCCATACATCACGGAGCGGGGGTCAACTGCTAAGCCACGCCTACCCCCGCTATTTAAGACCTGACCTCGTGGTGATCTGTCTCTCTTTCTACCTACACCAACCAGCCAGCAACACCTCCGCCTGCCTGGCGGTCCTCTCTCCCGCTGGCGAGCATGGCGACCCACAAGCTGTCCTTCTCTGAGCGTCCTCACCAACCAGCTCTCTCTACATCACGCTTGTAACCATGCTGCCTTCCCAGCACCAAGCTGCATTGTACATCCAACACAACATGTATATAGAGAGCACATTGTGAGTTTCCTTTCTCCATCCCATTCTGAGTGTGAACCAAACATCTCATACCCCACACTATCATCCCCCCAAATTCCGAAATAAATATGTTAGGCCTCACCATTTCCTCCAATATGTCCTGGAAATCACACAACCTTAGTATAACTAAACCTGCCTCCCTTAAGTTGGGAATGCTGTACAGATGCCGCAGCTACTTTACTCCTGAGCAGTTGCTCCAAGTATATAAGGGATTCATTCGTCCTAACGGAGTACTGCTCTCATATCTGGGGTGGCTCTTCTTCTGTCCAACTATTAGATAGGGTGGAATCAGAGGCATTTCGTCTTATTAACTCTCCTCCTTTAGTAGACAATCTCTCTTCCCTTTCTCTTCACCACAATGTTGCTTCACTCTCTCTCTTTTACAGGTACTTTAACGGGCAATGTTCAGTGGATTTGGCATCCTGTGTACCGCCGGCAAGGCCGTGGGCTCGTAACATACGTCTTGCCTGCAGTGCCCACCGTTTCTCTGTGGATGTCAGTCACACTATAATAACCCGTTATAGTACCTCCTTCTTTCCTCACACAGCCAAACTGTGGAATGCTCTGCCTTCTTCTGTGTTTCCATGCTCTTACAATCTGTCTCACTTTAAAAAGCTGGTTTTCCGGCATCTTCGTGGTGTAGATTAATACAGTATAACTTTTTTTTTCTATACTGTATTTTCAATTTCTTTCCGTTCTTTTTTTTCGCCCCCCAGACTCCGTTGTGGGTCGTTTGACCTGTGCCCGGGTTGGCTAATTCTCGTAAAAAAAAAAAAAATTAATAACAGTCCAGCACTGCCAAAATAATTATTTTCTTAGTATAACTACTTTGTAGCATAAATTTCACACTTTAATAAGTCCAAATATGCCGGGTAACCAATGCCAGGTGAATCCAAACTGGTCCATCCGTGATGGTCGATGGACGTCCTTTATCAGAATTAATATCGACCCAATTTTCGTAATGAGCGCAATTAATAACCGTCCAGCACTACCAAAATAATTATTTCGTTAGTATAATTACTTATTAGCCTAGATTTCATATTCTAATAAGTCCAAATATGCCAGGTAACTAGTGCTAGGTACTTCCCAGGCATGTTTCATTTGTGTATCAGTTTAACCACAATTTGCTACTAATCAGATAAATTCAGTGATCGAAATTCATGTTTTATTTTTTTATTCCCTTAGTGACTCAATGTATTACAAGAAAGAACTACTTTACGACTTGTTTGGGCCAACAGTTGGAGTGGCGATATTAATTAACTTTGCCATTGACAGTATGTCCATGATTTCAACAAAAATGAATAAATCCTTATAAAGTACATAGAATTGATGATATCATTATCTTTGTGGCCATCCAGCAAATTTAATTTTAAGTTGACCGATTTTTACCAGTTAAGTTAGGTTATGTTAGATTAGTTAAGTTGGGTTAGGTTAGGTTAGGTGACAATGAAATTATGTTTTTTCAAATGCCAAGTAGGTGGATGACCTAAACATTCATTTTACCAAATTAATTACGAGTAGATATTCAAAGATAATGAAATTATGAATCTTCAATAAATGTGATATACGTACATTCTAATGATGACAACAGAAATATGTCAGACTTGATTAATTAACTGTAACCAGAAATTAACCTAAGTGAATTTGTCCTTAATCCAACCTTTAAAATATGAAAGACAGTATACTTTATTTTATGATAGTTAAGTCAGTTTCCAGTTAGGTTAAGTTAGGTAGGTTAGGTTAACATTTTTATATAGATCATTAAAATTTTAAAGGGCTTATAATTTTTGTTCTATGAATTTCTCCAAAAAAAGGGATCAAAGTTTTGGAATCACCATAACAATATACACTACAGTACATTAGAAAAAACAATAATTTTTTTAGTGTGTGTTGCATATCAAACCAAACAAATCTGAGTTTCCTTTGGAATTTTTAATTTTTATTTTTTTTAACAGACAAAATTACCCTCAATATTTAGATGTTGGAAACTTATAAATATTAACCCTCATAAATATAGATGTTTCAAAATTTGCAAATTTAACTAACACAAAATATTAATAACTTTATTTTCACTTACAGGTAGAGATACAGCTGACTATTCACCTTTCAGCAATACTGAAGAAATAAATCTTGGTATCATTTGATTGATGGGGAATTTTTCCAGTTCCAGGGAAGATTTTGGAATTTGCTTTCTAACCTAACCTCGGAACTGGTTCCCAGACTCGGACCAGAAAAATGTGGAGACTTTCCGTAAAATCCCCAAATTACTCATAGACCAGAAAAAATGCAGTTTCTGTAATTTTCTGAACATATACCTTGGAGAAATCATAACATACTGTATGCCTTAATTATTATGTTTTTTTATTTTACACTCTGCATACATACGTGGATATTACGTATTCATTTATTTGTGAAATTTGTGGATGATTTTTTCTTTTAAAATACTTTACTCTTGATCATCCATATATCATAACATATCCTGCTTTTAATAAAGGCTATATTCTGAAATAAGCATTATCATTGTATTCTTATCCTTATTATGATTACAGTTTATATTAAACATTAAAAAATGCAGGAATGATTTGCAATTAACATTGCAGACTGTATTGAGTATATTTTTAAACCATTTAATTATCATCTTGTTCTATGTTTGACATTATTAGTCTCTGATTAGTTAGTAGAATTTCATGACTATACCTACTGTATATGGGTTCCATGACATTTGCTCACAAGATGAACCTAATCTAACCTAACATGTCTTCATTTCCATAATAGTTGAGTATATGCCTTGTAAACAAATGTCTGCACACTAACTATATGAAGGCTCTCTGGTGAGGATCCATATACAGTATTTACATGTAATATTTTTCCAAATAAAAGACCATTTAAACAGCTGAGACTTTTCTCCGACTTCTGGTTTGGTCCATGTCTTTACATTTTGTATGCATTTTTACTCCTGACATTGGGAAAGTATTCATGTCTTGTTTTTTTGAAAGGGTATTTATTGCATTACTATAATCAGGTGGAGAAAAGGAGGAAACATTATCTCAAGTTTTCATATCTTGTACATAACTGGCCTTGTATAATATGAAAGTAAAAATTTTGGTATAAAGATAATTTCCTGTTTGACAGAAAACTAACAGTTATGGTGATATTTTTTCAAGATTTTATCCCAATTCATCTGTACAGTGAGTTCATCACTGTCATAACAAAATTATAAAACCTAATACTGTACTTTGGTATATTCTACCGACTTCATCCACAGAACAGGCCATAGTTCTCTTTATTACAGTCACCCAACCCCAAGTTCATGAAAAACTTATAACTTCATTGTTAGATTTCATAAGGATAAAGAAGAAAGGAGCAGATATTACACTCAATTCCTACATTTTTATGGTTGTCACAGGCTTTATTTAACCTATATTCACTGTAAATAATCATATTTTATTCCCAGAAATGGCCTTTGATCCAAGAAAATAGGAAAATGAGGTGCACCTTAACTTGGGATTCAAGTTTTTTATGCTCGTAAATCGTGTAGCAAGAGCAAACGTTTCGTGCCACTGACAACGTTTTCAGGGTGCAAGCATACCAACCCCCAAGTCTTATGGCAGTTGGTACACCTGACTACACTAGATGACATAGTAACAACAAACGACAGTCGGGTACCACCATGGCCCATCTTGAATAATCACAAAATTTTCACTCCATTGTATTACGACTGCCAGGATACCACGGCATGGTGTACACCACGGCTGATCTTGCATATGGGCCTAACTGTCAAAGTACACCTCACTTCACACTCCCCCGTCCCCCCAACGCACGCTCCCTCTCCCCCATCTGCCCAGCCAGGGTTTTTATCTTTTGTAATACAGCATCTCAGACTAAAGTTGGGAGAATATAAATTGCATTGCTGGAATCCTGGCAAGACAAGGAATAATTAGAATATAAACGTCATATATTTTGCACAAAAGATAAAAAATTTGCTCTCTCTAATAAAATTCTTAAATTAGATCTAAAATTTGTATGTCTAATGCAAATTATAGCTTGTTTATATTCAAATTAATCACTATCTTATAAAAATTCCAGCAAAGCAAATTATATTCTCCCCGGTCATATCTATGGAATTTTATGAGCAAAAAGAAAAACTTAAAAAAAAAATACTTCACCAGACACACTAAATGTCAAAGTACAACTCACCTCCCGCCCCCACCCCCTCCTTTTCCTACCCTTGCATGCTTGCTCCCCACCACAACCACAGCCAGCCCAAGTCAGTGATAGTGACAGTGACAATATGGACTTTGAGGGGTTTGTCAGGGAGGCCCTGCAAACCTCTGTGAATAATAGTGATAGTGATTCACCGGAGAGCCACTAATCTGCCCTCTGCCTCGGAACCAGCCGCCATCCGTGTGCCGACCCATCTCTTCTACTAACGTAAGTGTTAAACACCTTTATATTTGTACTGTAGTGTAGTTTTTTATTTATATATTATGTGTGTGTGCATACCATCATAAAATTAAGATGTTATTTTTACTAAAAGGTATGTACGTATTGTGTCGGAAAAAGGGTAGTCTGGGGTCGGCCCAGTCTCTATTTCAATTACTCCCATATGTTCTGTTATTTCGTTTACGCGTTTCTCGTTTTACGCAGACCCCCACGGGTTGAATTGACCGTGTAAATAGAGACTATACTGTACTATACAAGAGGGACCGTTCGGTTTGCAGCCCTGACTATGACTTCCCTCGAGTCAGGAGTAGGGGTAGAGGGTACATCGAAACTATGGCGCGAGTGTACAATGGATTGCTTATTGAATCTGAATCTGAGGTCAAAGGCAAAATATGAATGTGCACCTTTTGATAATATGTGCCAAGATCACATAGAAAAATAAGAGTTTGTATTCACAACTTAAATTATGTGATTAATTCAAATATCCATTATTTTCTCGCTTAAAGAGAAGTAAAAGAGTAATGCAGCACAAAACAGTCGACTTACCCTATGACCATTTAACATCAAATGGGAAATTAACCCTTAAGGTTCAATTGTTTTCTTTCACACAACCACAAAAAATGGGACAGTAACACGACATTAGCCGTGTTGAGACTCGGAGCTACTAGAACACTTCCTTCAAATATTACTATAACTGGTGTATATGTTGTACATATTACTAGTATTGTATTATACAAAATGAACACCATCATCTTTAAATGACTCAAAATACTATTTTACAAACTTTTAAACAAGGTTTTGGAAGAGCAGAGAACTTGTATTCCATTGAAATGAGAATACACAGCTTCTGTACGGATTTCTATTTTGTAACTCTGCGCTCATTTACTATACCTTCTTGACTGTCCACACGTGTAGTCCAGGGTAATCATTCACAATACTGTATCACAGACATTCCCTCTCGTAGTCGTGCATGGCCGCGTCGTACCGGGGTCGTTCGGCACGTCTTTCTTTTGGATAACTTTTACTTTCAATGCAACGTTCTGAAGTCATAGACGGGCGCCGATGAATCCATTATTTGGCTCAAGACAAAACCAAGCCAAGGTGCAAATAATACAAAGGAAATTGCAATGGGATGAGGGAAGAGAGGAGGATTATACACTGGCCTGACTTACTTAAGACATCACACTGAATATCATAGCCAGTAAAGTTAACTATTTGATCAATCAATATCCTTGTATACCCAAGACCAAGCCCAGTGTCTCCAGAAATACATGGAGACCGCTACACAAGAACCATGCGGCAGTCAACAAAGTTAAGAAGAAAACAAAAAATTTCAAGACATTGGTTAGGACAAATGATGAGCTGGACAGGAGGATGTATGCCAGATCCAGGAACCAGGCAAAGTCAGAATGTAGAAGGGAGGGAAAAGAGTTCAAGAGGCAGATTGCTAGTGAGGTCGAGTCAACCCAAAGGCTTTTTACCGCTACGCAAAGTCAAAATTAAAAACACGAGTAGGAGTATCAGACCTGAGGCTTGGAGATGGTGGTTAAACAAATTCTGACCAGGACAAAGCTGTGGCATTATGTAACAAATTAGCTGTTTGTTTCCTTTTATATTCTTCATATTTGCTTATTTATATACTATTGATTTATTTATATATTTACTTATTTTTATTTCTCTTTTATTTATTTATTTACTCTTTCCTTTACTCTTTTACTTGAGAAGGGAGGGAGTGAGAGAGAGTGAGGAGACTGAGGGAGGAGAGTGTGAGAGGTACGGTAATTGTTTATGGTTGCGGTCGGCTGGTGATATAGGCTTACAGTTGGCCCTCACACACCAGCACAGGGAAAGAGGGAGGGAGGTGTATAACTGAGGTGGATAGCTGAAGACTAAGGTACAACACTTCAGAGGGGAAATATGAAATAGTTATTATTTAACCCCGAAGCCCTGGGTTAGGGTGTTGCTGGCAGTACCCCTCACGCGGGGTTAAATCGAGAAAAAAAATCAACATTTCCAAAATTAATAAAAAAAAAAAGGCAGACGTTCTGGAACGTCACCCGGGGCCTAAGGGTTAAAATTCACTACATCACTGCATACCACTAAGACACTTATAACAAATCAACCTTTCTCAATAAGGGAGGGATGAATTAGGAACTCTTATTACTGTTTTTTTATTGTTTTGTTTTATACGGGGATTAGCCCACCCGGGCACAGGTCACTGACCCACATCAGGGCCTGGGGGGCGAAAATTTAATAATAATAATAATAATAATAATAATAATAATAATAATAATAATAATAATAATAATAATAATAATAATAATAATAATAATAATAATAATGATGATGATGATGATGATGATAAAGAACCATACAAAAATGAAAAATGAAAACAAATTCAAAAGTGAGAAACAATATATGTATGTTGTGTTGTTAATAGTACGAGAAACAATTGAGACCCTACAATTGTGTGTAAATGAGGCAGAAGTCAGATCAGAAACCTGGGACTTGGTCACAATTTTCGTGATGCCATATGGCAGCAGGGTCTACCATTAGACAACACATTATGCTTCCAATATCTTCCCAAGCAGTAGTACTTCCCTGTTTGATAGCTGCCTACTACCTGTCATTTATTGAATACTTTCTATTAGGGTTTAACAGTTATACTTCAAAATAATAAACATATGCTCCTTGCTAGTTAAACAGGGACCACGTATCTCACAACAAATGGGAACTTAAGGATTTACCAAATAGAATACACCAAAATACCTGCCATGTTGCCACCACAGACGTCACACACCTCTCCCCACAAAATTCCAACACATACCTAGAAGGCCTCCTCATTGGCTGAAGACAGTCCTAAGTCATTTCTATTGGCTCGAACTTGGCGGGAAACTCCTGACTTTGTTACAATTGAACAGCTTCTTTTCCTTTGTGTTCACAAGAGAGGATGCGAACACTCCTGCATTTGAGGACAGACGGTTAACACAGCGCTGACCCACATTGTGTTCTCAGAAGAGGTTATAATAAATAAATTGTCAAAGCTAAAGATTCTTAAGAGTCCCGGCCCTGACATGGTGCAATGACTTGGTGCATCCCAGAGTATAAAGAGAACTGTGTAAATGCCTGGATGAGCAAAAGGTCCCTGATGATTGGAAAATGGCTTATGTGAGTCCTATATTCAAGAAGGGCGATCGTCACTCTATGAATAATTATAGACCAGTGAGCCTGACCAGCAAAGCGTGTAAAGTACTAAAGAGCATCATAAAAAATGCCATGATGGAACATCTACTATGAAACAACCTTGTAAAGGATTGCCAACACAGTTTAATGCCAGGACACTCCTGCTCAACACAATTACTCAAGGTTCCTGGATGTTTGGACTCAAATTCTAGAACAAGACGGAACTATTGACAATATATACCTAGATTTTGCCAAGGCTTTCGACAGTGAACCCCATGAAAGGCTGAGAATTAAATTGGAAGAGTATGGGATTTTGGGAAATGTCCAAGCACAGAGAGGTAGGAGACTTTGTTTACTTTCACACTGTGTGGTGGTTAATGGCAAGAAATCGTCATGTGTTCCAGTGACAAGCGGGGTACCACAGGACAGTGTATATTATATCAGGCACTTAGTTTTTGTTTTTCATAAATGACATGCCAGAAGCTGTACACTCCTCCATACAAATGTTTGTGGGTGACGCCAAGTTATTTTGGGAAATTAAGAACCAAACAGACTGAAGAGCTACAGAAAGCTCTCTGTGAGCTTCAGGAATGGTCAAAGAAATGGCTGCTAAGTTTCAATGTCACAAAGAGGATGCACTGTAATGGTCATGATAAGAGCTAACCTGAAAACCTTAAGGATTCATATTACGCTCAAACGTCCACAAAACCTTCCGAGTCCCCCAGTGGAAACGTCCCCCGTTTTCTCTGTTTCCCCCGCCTTTGTCTATGGGAGCAGACGCTGTATGCTGGGACCTGTTGCCATCCAATCCTTTGTAATCAATTTAATTTTGCTTTCGATAGCCGAGTCAGAGCATTGGTAGTTGAGATAATAGTAGAGAATGAAAATGAGTTCATAGTCTCAAGTTCAACGTCAGAGGGTACCGTAAATTAATTCATCGGAATAGGAGTAGGTGGACTCCCTGGTCTGGTTTGAGTGAGGGCACGCGGGCATTTTAACCGTTAGTAAGTGCCCGTCCCTTCATCCATACAGGTATGCCATTCCACGCTGTGTTGTAATTTGCCCTTCTTTAAGTGATTTGACCCAATTAATAGTTGATTGTGCAAGTGTTACAGTAACGTAGTTGATATGCTCTGAGTAAAGTCATATTTACGTCTTTAACGTCCCCTGAAACGTGATGTTGTTGTCACCGGTGAGTAAGTGCCCGTCCCTTCATCCATACAGGTCCCTAACGCAGCCTAGGCCGTGTCTATAGCGTGGATGTTGTATCCACTATGTCTGGGGAGATGTCCGAGGTCCAGTAGGATCAGTTACCTTCGTGAGACCCGGCCGTCAGACACTTCAGACTACCTATAGCCCCCATAGCTGGCTCGTCTGGCCCTAACGCTCGGTCCACGAGGTGACGCCGGATCACCAAGCCACACACCACTACCAGCCCCCATCATTGGTGGATGAGTGTCTAACTCAGTAGGGCTATATTTGTGTGGTGGAATTAACCCACTGGGATCTCCAGAGTTCGTCGGATAGTACTCCATGGTGGCTGGACCCCATGGCTGTTGCTTGAGTATCACTCCTGACGACTGAGTGTTGTAGTGGCAGTTGCCCTAGTATTTATGGTGCTAAATGACTATCATAGTTATGTTCTTGAGTATGTCCACCCAATAGGGTTGGAAGTGTTATTGAATATGTCCACCCAGTAATGGTGGGAGTATGTTGAGCCTGAGGGCCTAGTACTAGATTTCGTCTGTTAGTACAAACCAATTCTTTCTTCTAATTTCATATTCATGTTTAAATAAACTTTGTATTTGTATAATTGTGTATATTATTGACCTACAGTATTTACCGTTATTTCTTCCCTATTGCTTGATACTATCATTACACCTACCCACGAGCCTCCTATCGTCACGCTACCAATGGTGATAAATATAAGAGTAAAAGGAATTGTTACTGGCACACAGAGGCCCTCATAAAGGGTGGCAGTAGCAGCCCTATATCAGGCACTTAGTTTTTGTTTTTTCATAAATGACATGCCAGAAGCTGTACACTCCTCCATACAAATGTTTGTGGGTGACGCCAAGTTATTTTGGGAAATTAAGAACCAAACAGACTGAAGAGCTACAGAAAGCTCTCTGTGAGCTTCAGGAATGGTCAAAGAAATGGCTGCTAAGATTCAATGTCACAAAGAGGATGCACCTGGGTCACACCAATTGTGAGAAGGCATGTCACATGTCCTAATAGGAAGAAGGCACTGTATTAATGAGACCGAATGTGAAAAGGACCTGGGCCATTGTGAGAAGGTGAATAAAGCAATGAAACTAGTAGATCATATGAGAAGGTCGTATAAATATCTGGATGGTGTGTTGCTCATCACGATCTTCAAGAGTGAGGTGCTTCCCAGTCTGGAGTACTGTCACCCCGTCTGGTCCCCGAGATATGCTAGAGACTGTTAAGTGATTGAAAATGTCCAAAGCAGGGTCAACAGATTAGTACCTGCTCAACAGAACCTCAGTTATCCAGAGAGATTAGAATGTCTGCAACTACCTAGGAGACAGGCAAGTGGCGACCTAATCAAAGTGTATAAACACCTCAGGGGGCACTACTCAGTCAAATGTACAGTCAGCAGAAAAATATTCTGCACCCCTTGGTCTGATGGCCTCTGGAACAATCACTGACTGAGGCCATGATAATTTGGTAAGGTTGGTATTTCTGGTTGTGTGATGCATTGTATAACCAGTACGATGTATTTTTTATATCACATATACAGTAAAGTCTCGATTTACGCGGATTTTGTTTACGCGTTTGGCCATTTACGAGGTGCCTTGCCAGAATGAAATGTTTTAATTGCACGGTAAATTTCATCATTTACGTGGCGAGCGGCTGGAGAGGTCCAGACGCGCCATTTTTTACTCACGCGGTCCATTCTTGACCATACGCGGGAAGCGGTGAGGGGTGCGCATTATGTCGCTCTTACGTTATCGCTGACGTCATATGACGTATCGGACTGTCATTGGGTCACATATCCTTACCTCCCTCTGCCGCTAGCTGTGATTGGTTTAATGTAACATGACATGCCCTGCCACCAGAAGGAAGAAGTCGCTGACCTAGCCGGGCCACTCTCATTGTTCTCAGTTCTCCGCGTATACAATTCTCTCTTGTGCCCGCTATTCCCCTCACAATGGCTTCCGCTGGACCCCCACCACCCCAGACCTCTAAGTACAGTACACTCAACCACTAGCATCAGGTGTTCACTTTACTGTACCTTGTACTGGTAGGTACACAAGTCATACAGGTACCAACATCTTTCAAAACATTAAAATATCCTTTGGTGTTAACTACAGTTTCTTACAAACAAATGTTACTAGGGCAGTTTCTTGTAACACTTGTGTTAAATTGTTTAAAAATGCGGTTACTGTATATTAATATCATGTGCAGGTGGTCCTCTACTTAAGAACGTTCAACTTACAAACTCTCAGAGATACAAACAACATCACTGAGGGGGGTTACCTGCCACAACAGGTGTTTAATGTGGATGAGAATGGATTATTTTGAAGAAAATTATAGATGGAACAAATATTACCTAAGAGAAGAGTGAGCCAAGTTTTAAGGCTGTATTAAATATCCATAATCTTTTCATTTTTTACAATATGTTTGGCCTCTACAAGAGTAAAGTTGGACTTACAAACAAGCCTCAGGAACGTAACTTGTTCATCAGTAGAGGAGCACCTGAATCTGGATTTTGTAAACATTTACACGAATGTGGTGTAAAGTTGTAAACAAGGGAGACACCTGGGAGCAGCTGGCTGGCCTGCAGGGGCAGATTCAGGAATACCAAAGGGAGGGTCCAAGAAGTTGTGGGTGGGGGGAACATGGCAAGCACAGTGAGCCCACCCAGCTGTGAGGTTTTGGATGAGGGGTGCTGTAAGCCCCCCTGAAAATTTTGTGAAATCTGACCAAAATCATGGGCATTTTTAGGGTATTTTGAAGACATGCCACTTGATATTCAGAAATGTTTTGTAGTCAATAGTATTTACATATTATTATCTAAAAATGTCTGAGTACAATACTACAATAAAGAAAATGTATTGGAATTTTTTGATGAAAGGGAGGGGTCCAGGAACTCCCCTTGTGTTGCCAGCACATGTTTTTAGAGATTTATAGATAGGGTTGCCATCCTGGGAAAAGTCTTGAGAGATTAGAGTGATCAGTTGCCTGTTGTATGAGAACAGTAACTTGCTCTGTTACAGAACGAGGGTAGCCGTCCTCTACTCCTGCTAACTTCTGCTGCACCTTCAGCACCACACGGTCGGCCATAGATGCAGAAGTCGTACAACCTAGATATAAGATACATGTATAGTTAAACTTAATGAAGTTGATCTACAAAGGAGAAGGGGGGGGTAATGTCTTGACTACAGGCTATAATGAATATACTGTAGTGATTGCTGCTAAGCTGACTCCTTCATGCAACAATATCCAGTAACACATTATTGTACTAGGTAATAATGAGTCTACTGGAACATGATTTTTTCACAATGGACGAGTCTAATATTAGATAATGCCAACCATATACAGTACAGTAATATCTCCGTCAGCCAGATATTTCCAACATTTACAATTGAAATTGGCTCTGAATTTTTTCTGGAAAAATTCTCTCAATTCCGGGTCTGTCAATGAGTTTCCAAGGATGAAAATTCCAAGAAATTTGCAGAAAATCTCTCCAATATCTTTTTCTGGGTATAGCACAAAATTCTGAGGTTGAAAATCATGTTCATTTTCTGGAAAATTCCCTCCCCCTCCTAAAAAAAATTTTTTTCACTGTTCTGGGAGTAAATATGTACAGGTATTCTGAAAATTTCTGGAAACTCTCCATTTTTTCTCCAGGTCTGGGAGAAATTCCAAGGATGAAATAATGCGTAATATCTGGCAAATTATGAGAAACTTTTCCCAGTACCCAGAATAATTCCGAGGATGTGAAATTTTTCTGGGTTTGAGTTGTATTGTTACCATGAAACCTTTCATCCCCGGAAGAGCTCTGTACAGTGAGTTCTGCTATAACGCGTGTTTTGACAACACGAATTGGCTCTAATGCGAATTATGAATAGAGGAACGATATTTGTATAACGCGAACGCTTGTTTGCTGTGACGCGATTTTTGCTTACTATTTCTCCAATTTTGTGGTATTAACTGTGAATATGGTAAAGAAGAATATCTCCAAGAAACATTCTGGTGATCGCATTCCCGGTGAAGATCATAAAAGAAAGGCTATAACACTTGAAGAGAAGCTCGATGTTATCAACCTCAAAATTACCCTTCTCCCCCATCAAGTTATATTCATATTTTTTCAAGGTAAAGTGTTACATTTACTGTATGATTTCATTATTAGATATGAATGTAACATTTATTTAGACTGTGCTATCCTTTGTGTTAGGCTAACACTAGGATGACGAAGTTGCCAAGTCACCAGGTTCAACTCTAGCTGAAGCTGTAGAACATAAGAACTTTTCTGTGTTGTTTTTAGTTTTTATTTAACTTTATCTATGTTATTTTCATTGGTTTATTAGGATGTTGCTTTATTACAGGTAGTAAATCGCCAAAAAAGTAGGGTAAATAAGGCCAAATTTAGCCAAACATCGAAAGTACCAGACTCAAATTAATTTTCTCCATGGGCAAACTAAAATCGTTCTGGACCACAGAATGCCGGACTAGAGAGGTACAACCTGTACTGCATACATTATCAATATGTTAAATAAATGTTAAAATAACTAATAATTTTAATATAAAAACTGAAAAAAATATTAAAGAGCACAACTTCGTTGATATTTACTCCACTGGAAACGAATGTAAACATAGAAGAGATCACTGAATTGGCAAACTAGCCCATCAGCTGATGCTCACAACAATACGTGTTGTTCATAAGGATGTCATTAATAAAAAAATTTTCGTTAACTGAATTGAAGATTCTTATGGAAGGTAATTCGTTAACCGAAATTTTGTTAACCGAACAGTTTGTTAACCGAGAGACCACTGTATTGATATTGTCTGGACTTTGTTTTGAGAATCCTGATGCTAGGTAAACATGATAACATAGTGCTGTTATTGTTTTGATGATTCACTTATGAACCACTGAGATATATCATCATTTATATTAATTAATGGGTAAAATTTTACTTTAACTACCATAAGTATTTGGATGTTTAAATTTGAGTTAGGCTTTATTGGGTATATTTTAAGTTTTGGTCATCCCTGTACTTAGACATGCAGACTATTTTTTTTTCCTGATGGTTTGCGATGTGTTATGAACAATTTAGACCTTCATTTACACGGGAAATCACTAATTTTGAGTTACTACCCCCCCCCCTCCCCTTACTGATGTATGTTAAGCTAACCTTATAACTCATCATACCCTAACCTAACATGTGACCTATATTTTCTTATACAGTCATCCCTTGGTTATAGCGCACTTGATTATCGCGATTTTCGTTATCACGCCTCCATCAAAATCTGCACACCTGCTGTTATAGCGCATTTTTCAGGCCAAGAATTTAGTTATCACGCAGTTGCCTCCAGGTGTATTGTTACCCCCTTGCTTCACCTACATCTATTGAGGATAAAATCTTTCACCTACAAATTGACAATAACACATTTGCTGTAATCAGATATACCTACTTTGCCTTAACAATTGCAACCCCAGTTGCAGTTTCAAATTCCGTGTCATTACTAAGGAATAACGAAGTCTCGGGTGCACTCTACGATTGTGAGAAAACGGAGGACTCAGGTGTCCTGAAGCGATGAGAAAATGGACTCCTCTGACGGGGGACTCAAATAAAGAAAGCATAGCTACATGTTTTGTGGACTACAGTATTAAGCGTACCCTTTTCATCACTTTGTAATAAACCTAGCCATGCCTATGTGTGTTTTTGATACTTACCATAACATTATCTATATCTTTAGTGGGTCTAAATGGTCGTAAAATGGGAAAATTGGGGTTGGGTCTTGGGTGCCTGGAACCAATTAGAATAAATCCCATAAGTTCTGTACGTTCGTTATCGCGTTTTTCGTTATCAAGCACTCGGTGCGGTCCCAATTAGGCGTGATAACCAAGGGATGACTGTACAATCGAAAAATGTTTTGCGACATAAATCCTGTAGAGATGATTTGTCTTTTTGTTTAAAGTACTTAATCCCATTGTTAGAATCTTAAGGTTCTCTAGATGACCAAAACCAAAATAATACCAATATTGTTTTGAATATTTATGCTTTTAAATTTGTTGTATGGGCAGCTAATATCCATTGAATTAGTTTATGTGCTTAGTATTATTTATATATTCAAATTAGTATTACTGTGTTACACAGTAAAGCACAATTAATGATCTAATAATATTTATTTACAGAGCCGATCAGCCGAGAAGGTTGGACAACTACAGCTGGCTGCCTCCCACTCTGATGTTCGCCCCAGCCAGTGACGTCACAACCAATCACAGAGCTTTTCTCAGTCACATGACATTTTAACAACTTTAACCCTTATTTTTTACACTTTTGGCCCAATTTCTTTAAAAATATCATTACAATAGTGAATTTAAGTGTTTTCTTTACCCATTCACCTGCCATCTTATGAAAAAATTCAGATCATCAACTCGTCCACTTTTGTAATGTCATATAGCAGCAAGGTCTACCATTACACAACATATGCTTCTAATATCTTCCCAGGTGGTACAGTAGTACCTCCCTGTTTGATAGCTGCCTACTACCCTACACAAGCGTGAACAATGGCCATAAAACGTTGATGATGATGATAACAAGACAATATACTGTACCTGCCTCTGCAGCATGGTTTCCCAACCTTCTTAGCTCCATTACCCAAAAAGTGATAATTAGAGACACTATTACCCCATATGCAAAGTTTATATTTTTGTTCAACAGAAAAACCTAACCACAGGTCACACACAAGATTACACCACTACAGTATTTCAATACATACTACTGTGCAGATCACATGACAGTAGTGAGATGGCTGGCCTGCTTCATTGAGCATCCATCTCTGATGAGTTTACATATACAGTGGTCCCTCGGTTAACGAGCACAATCCGTTCCAGCAGGTTGCTCGTTAACCGAAAATCTTGTTAACCGAAACCATTATTTCAATGGGTTTTTGGATAATTGGTTCCAGCTCACCGAAAATTGCCTAAATTCAACAAAAATGGTAAAAAAGTTCACTTACTTTGAGGTGTGTATGTAGAAGGCTCCTGGATGATGATGATGATGTGCATTTGAAGTGGGAGGTGGAGGAGGAGAAGGGAGAAGAGAAGGAGGTGGAGGAGAAGCATTTTACTGCTTCTTGGAAGGTGAGTCACCTTCCATGAAAATGTCAGGAACCTCTGGACTGACAGATTCTCCACCATGAACATCCTCTCTCCTTCTTGAAGTGGAAGGCTGAGGGCTAGCATCATCCTCTCTCCTTGAAGTGGAAGGCTGAGGGCTAGCATCTTGTTCCCTCTGCCTTTTACTGAAGAAAGTGTCAATTGTGGTCTGTGGGGCATCTGTCCTCCTCACCATTAACTTATGTTTAAAGAAGGAGACCACTGAGTCCTCAACATGACACAAAGTTAGTTCAGTTTTTCCACTTCTGGGTGCTTTGAAGCCAGTTCCCTGAACTTCTCCCAGTAGTAAATCACATCTTTCAACTGTTTAGCTGACATATGGTCATCACTTTCAATTTCCTCCTCACCACTGTCAGCCTCTACCTGTAACATCTCATCCAGTTGCTTCAAGTCATCAGGAGTAAGTTCCTCCTCATGAGACATCACAAGCTCTTCCACATCCTCCTCCTCCACTTCAAGGCCCAATGACTGACCAATGGACACAATCTCCTGGTCCAACTCTGTTTCTTCCTCAAATCCCTCAAAACCATGGACTACTGATGGCCACAGTGCTTTCCATGAAGAATTGAGGGATCTAGTGGAGACTTCTTGCCACGATGACACAATCAATTTTACAGCCTCCATGATGTTGAATTGTGTCTTCCAGAAATGTTTCAGTGTTAGTTCAGGATCATTGGAAGTTGCCTGATGACGACACCTAAACATTTTCTTCATGTACAACTTCTTGAAGTTGCTGATTACATTCTGGTCCATTGGCTGTATGATTGATGTAGTGTTTGGAGGCAAAAACAACACTTTCACAAAGTTAAATTGATACTCCAAATTTCTGGCAAGGTCAGGGTCATGACCAGGAGCATTATCCATGAGGAGAAGAGCCTTTAAAGGGAGTTTATTGGTGGTTAGGTAGCTCTTGACAGAAGGGCCAAACACATCAACAGCCCATTCATTAAAGAGCTGTCTTGTCACCCATGCCTTACGGTTACACTTCCAATAAACTCCAAGCTTTGTTCTTACCACTTTCTGTTGCTTGAACACCCTGGGATTTTCAGAGTGGTAGACAAGCATAGGCTTCAGTCGGAAATCCCCTGAAGCATTGGCACCAAGCAATAGAGTGAGACGGTCTTTCATGGGTTTATGCCCAAGTAAAGAGCCTTCATCTCTGGTGATGAATGTTCTTTTGGGCATCTTTTTCCAGAACAGCCCAGTTTTGTCCACATTGAACACTTGCTGGGGAAGATAATTTTCTTCTTCCATCAGTTTTTTAAATTCATCTAAAAACTTTGCTGCCCCTTCTTTATCAGCACTAGCAGCTTCACCATGCCTAACAACACTGAAAATGTCACTTCTTTCTTAAATTTTTCGAACCAGCCTTTGCTGGCCCGAAAATCTTCAAATTCTGTGCCTGAAGAACCAGGTTGACCTGCCTTTAAATGTTCGAAAATCTCCCTGGCTCTTTCACAAATGAATTCAGTAGAAACTGAATCACCTTTCATCTGTTTTTCCCTAATCCAGATGATAAGTAACCTCTCAGTTTCTGCGGTTAGGGATCTACTTTTAAACACTCTTGTAGATTTGTCTCTCACTTTCACTTCTTTAAATTTGTCTTCCTGTGCAAGAATTGTCGACACAGTTGATGTCGACATGCCATATTCTTTGCATAGCGCATTTGTTCTAATGCCTTGTTCATGTTTTTTTTATGATTTCCTGCTTGGTTTGGATTGAAATAGCTTTTCTTGATCTCTTAGGCCCCATGTTGGATTCAAACAATGTCAACACGTGTTTTTCAAAGTTAAACTTGTTGTAAATAAAGAATATTTTCTTTAAAATAACACTGCACTGCATTATATATTGTCAATATGTAAAATAAATTTCAAAATGACCAATAATTTGCTTGGAAACACAGAAAAAAGCATTTAGTTGAAGAGAGTCTCAAGCAAGATGTTACCTCCAGTGAAAACAGAGAGAGACTTGTAGTGGACTTCTCCCTTACAACTAGTATCCGCATTCCAATGGGACAGTATCCTAGCAACCAAGCGAGCGGCGACAGCAGATGTTACCATAACCTAGCAACGAACCAAAGACCAGCGACTTTCTCGGGTTTTCCCAACATGACTCATAGAGGACTCACGGTTGCTGGGTATATAAGCTCTGTCTCTCCATTGAGATTCATTCTGGTCTCTCTTCTTGAACAAGCAACACCTCCTCCCAGCTGTCCAGCATTCATTCAACCAGGAGGCCAGCAACAGGCAACATCTCCTACTTGAAGCTCCTGCCCATCTACCTCCTTCAACACGCTACTCACGAGCGTCTCTACTGAGCAGCTCCTACCACCACGGCACCTCCAGCACCAGACTGTCTATCATATAACTTATATTATTCAAGAAAACCACCTTAGAGTTTCCATCCATCCGAGTGCTAGACAACATTATACCACGAACTCCTTAACGCCTGTTTGCTGTGTTAAGAGGCTGGATGCCGCGCATTAAACTAGGCACTTTACCTTCAATTATGTTCAATAATTGTAAAAATGATTAAAAAATTGAATATTAAACTTTTAAAATTATTGAACAGTATAAACTTCTTGATATATACTAAAATAGTCAGGAATTTAAGCCCTAGAGCCGATTTATGTATTGGTGGACTAATACTACAGCTGGTTGACCGCCCAGTGCAAGCGAAAACATGTTGAGGTCGGCTCGTAAGAAACTCGTTAACCGAGGGGTTGCTCGTTAACCGACTTTAAGAATCTTATGGGAGGCAGCTCGTTAACCGAAATCTCGTTAACCGAGGCGCTCGTTAACCGAAATCTCGTTAACCGAGGCTTCGTTAACCGAGGGACCACTTACAGTATTCATCTAATTACATGATTGGGGTAATTTACCCCTAGGTTGGGAAATCATTCTCTAGAGCAGACAAAATCTACTTAGGGCAGTTCCAGAGGAAGAATATCAAAGATTACACATGAATGGTAATTATAATCAAGAGTCAATATTAATTACAATGGATAAACTGAAATTTTGCAATTTCCACTGAACAAGATGACACCTATGATGAGTACATTGTATGTATAAACTGCTTACCAATTCCTTGTTCTTCATCTTCACCGCTGGCCTGAAGATGAGCCACTTGCTGGGGTGACAGAGTCCACTGGTGCGAGGGTCATAAGTAAGACTTCAACGACTGTTACCAACACCTCCCCTGAGCTCCGTAATACACTCAGAGTGGCCTCACAACATTGGCGGAGAGGACCTTCTACTCCCATCACACCTAATCCATCTACTATATCCTAAATAAAAAGAAACTATGTATGTATAATAAAGACTGACTTAGCAGAAAGTAGGCAAAAGAAAATGCATAGAAATCAATATTATAAATGCTTCATTTACTACACTAGAAGCTGAAATTGAAGCAAAGTGGCATGAAAATCATACTAACATGGGAAATCTATTTGAAATATCTTAATTGCCTGAGATACATTAATTAAAGTACAGTTGTAGAGAGAAAATTTCTTGTGCACCAAAAAGACAATTTCTATTAATTCTTAAAATCATTACGGAGTCAAGCGGAAGGGGATAGTTTCGACGTTGGCAAGATTTTACCAAGCTCAAATGCAATCCCCAGGTCGATGTGTATGAGCTCAGCAGTAGATTTATCAAGAAGAATATTTTCTACATGTCTGTCTCCCAGTGTCAGTATGTAGCCAACCATAGAGTTGGTGGCTACAGATTTTGTATATGCAGAGCGGCCTTGTACCACTCATGAGATAATTTTCCATGAAGAAGTGACGAAACACTGGATGGAAGTTATCTAATATGTCCTGTGGTAAAGCAAAACAATCACATAAGGGAGAGTAATCTTGCACTGACCATTGTATAAATGCCATACAGTATTTTCCAAAAATTTATTTAAATTAAAAAATTAAAGATGGATCTCTCCATATAAAATGAGGGTTGTTCTGATAAGCCTGAAAACTGAGAGAGATGCAAGTCTATGCCACTGCTAATGTGGATGCATCCCATGACCCAAGTAGGCTGAACTTGAAAACTAATCTTAGGATCAGCCGAATTTCAAATCTTAAGTCTTCAGTTTTTCTGGGAAGGGAAGGATATGTGTTGGCCAATCCATGGATATTATGAAATGGAATTTCAGGATAAAACCCTTCATTATAATCAATGCAGGACATTGGGTAACTCATGCATCCTCAAGACAGCTAACACCAATAGAAAGACAGAAGCATCAACGTGTAAACTGTTCTTTATTTAGAAAACAGAATAAAGAACAGTTTACTTTAAAAACAAAGCATGGAGTTGACTTGAGGGTAGACTCACATTTTTTTTAAATTTTGTTGTTCTTGTATCTGATTATTTGTGAGAATTTCCTATTATTATTTATCTGTAGCTGGTATGTGTTTTGTGTGTGTGTCTACACACACACATATATAATACAGAAAAAAAAATACTGTTTCTAAAACGAATGGCTCCCTGTCCCAGCCTCAAAAATGACACCAACTTTAAAGCTACCCTTAGACATTCTTGGGTACATCAGAGTCATCACGAATAATCGAGAACCGAGAATTAAAATCGCAAATTGTCAGGGCATGTTCTATTTCATTTTGGTGCTGGTGAGTTGAATCTATGGTTGCATGGATACTGGATAACTGGAATTCTACTGTACAAATCATTTGATACCAGTAGGTAATGTCTATAAGAAACCTGGGTTTTCAACCCATAAAGTTGTTAGTCATCAGAAGTAAGCAAAGGTCATAAAATAAGATTTATTCATATAAAGTTGAATCCTTTTTCAAATCTGTAAATGCAAAACTGACAATAGTTTAAGAATAAATCTATGAATACTGTAACATATACATATATTTATACCTGAAAAACACTTAATCGTTCTTCTGAAGACAAAGTTTTAACCTCCATCATCTTAACTCTACAAGTAGCAGCAGTATAGTCTTCTGGCTCATGTGCTCCTCTGCACCAATAAGGTATAGGCCAAAGGCCTGGGGTAATACATCATTTTATAATATATATATATATATATATATATATATATATATATATATATATTAAATATATAATATATATATAAATTATATATATATATATATATATATATATATATATATATATATATATATATATATATATATATATATATATATATATATATATATATATATATATATATATATATATATATATATATAATATTCAAAACTTCAGTGTAATTTCAAACACCGCCATTATGATACTGAGTTTTCAAGGTCAGTCTGAGGGAAGAGAGCGCCCTGCACGAGGGAGAGCTTTTGGAACTGGGCCTATACGATATTGAATGTAGTTTGGAATTAATAATGATGCGATTCATGAAGTTAAGGGACTATTAGTAAATTTGAAATTATTATAGATCGTTTATCAGTCTGAATAATGTTATGGGTGTCCCAAGAAAGTATTAGTTAGGCGGAAAATATGTCACGTGGGCCTAAGCTAACGCCTTTGGGGAGGCGAGGCTGGTTGTTTCTCAGTCACCTAAAGCGATCGACCAACAGGACGCCCTAAGCTCGCCTAAGAGAATAGTCACGTGGTCTAGTCACCTGTAGCTGCGCTATTGCAGTATAACAAGTAAGTCTCATTCGATCTCAAATAGGGTAGATAGGGCAAAAAGTTAAAAAGAGCTAACAGTGAATTAATTTCAGGTTTTCCGTCAGAACCCACTTGGATCGTAGAGATTGACTGCTGATGATTGAGGCTTGCGATTGTCACCATGGAGCGATCAGTGTAGGCTTGTCACTGGTTAGCGGGCAGCAAAGGATCTCTCAATGAACGAAAGTGCTCCTGACAACTAAAGCGACACGGAACCAGCATCAGCATTGGGTGATCAGTTCTTACCACGTGGTGCACAACACCACTTGCCCTCGGTCAGCTAGAAGTATTACCTACTGGCCATGGTCACCCGTATGCTTCTCTCTTCCCACCCATGGGCGCACTGAGAGTACACTGAGGCTATCTGAATAAATTAATGGTCACACACTGAGACCAGGAGTCTAGGGATACCTAGAGAAACATTTTATCTCCTTATTATAAAGTTAGTGAGCATGGTTCCCAGGTATTATTGGACCCAGTAACATCTCAATAATAGTGACAATACTTTTTGTGTGTAGTTAGTACCATTTTTCAGTTACTGATATTATCTTGACGTGTGTAATAGTTCTTAAAAGATTTTGATAGTATTGTTTTTAATGTTTGTGTCACTAAGTGGAACCAGAGTGATAGTGTGATTTAGTTCCTTTAATGCATTTAATTTTTTCTTTATATCTGATCTCAGGTAACCTTTGTTCCCAGAATAGTGTTTAAGAGGTTAGAAGTGCATCTGTTGGAGTAATATAATTCTGTTGAGTGCCCTGAAGGCCTATTCAGGGTGGAGTTAATAAGTTCTTATTTTTTATACCATTTTCAGTGCTGGATATTATTTTGTTGAAAGTTCTTAAGGCCTGTTTTAAAAACATTCATACTGTCCAACAACTGCCAAATATTCAAATTGACTTCCTATTTTTTAAATATAAAATTTGAAGTAAAATTTGTATGAGGGTCGTGGAAGCTTTCTCAGTTATGCGTCACTTTACGTCCTAGATACGTTCTTGGAAACGTGACGTCAACCGAATTGGACGTTGTCTGAACATCACATTGTGAACTTTATATTTATACTTACGTGTATGTGGAATATTGCAGTGTACTTGTACTGTAAAATATTTATTAAATTCACTAGATAACGTACACAACTAATGAAACACAGAGGTTAAGAAGGCTAATAAAATAACATAATGTCTACGTCCCGTTGTCTGAATGGGTTTTTTTATCCCCATTATTTTCTTATTATTTTTATGGGCCACGGACGTATATGCGATCAGACGTTGTTCGGACGGACGTAAACCAATGCATGACTGTATATATATTACGTGGAGACCACAGAGGGGATGGTTATCTTGGGTAGCAATAACTAGCTTGTAGTGAATATGGGTGAGCGTATGTCTTCCAGATAGTAAACAACTGATTAGCCCTTACCTGAGTATTGTCACACCACTGAATGAGTCCACTTTTCTGTGATAAAGGAACCACTTGATAGGTTCGCATGGATAAAGCTCGCTCTCTCGTCTCACTGTTCTTGGCCAGGAGCTCATTGACTATTCCAAACACCTATTCAGATAAAAATAGTAATGGTTTAAGTATAGTAATGGATAATTTTATGGTTTCAGATATATACCACCCATGGCTGCTCCAGATTTTCCTGATTATTAAAATTCCTTGTAACCTTGCTTTCATTTCTCATTATGTTTTCTGCCCATGAAAGCATTAACTATTTCATCATCATCCCACACACTTTACTGTAGCTCTCATAGTCTGGTAATGCTGCTGGTACACTAACTTCCCTAACAAGTCTTTGACAAGAGATGAAATACATTCCACAGGATTGTTGTCAGTGTCCACCCATATCCAAAACATCATTTGTCACTCATATTCTTGATTTATGATAATTTTTACCATGTATGATGTTACTTCTTGGCCTGTGCTACTGCAATTGTTAATAAGAATGAACTACATGCATTGTCTGTGGTCTGATAGACTAAGGTTACCAAACATCCATGTTTTCCCCAAAGGTTTTCAATGTGAAATTGATCATCATATAAAATTAGGAATAAAATATTCATTGGTTCTTGGGTAAAAGAGTGTTGATCATTTGAGAGAAAGAGTGTGTGCTGATCTTTGGTCTTGGACTTGTCTGTTTCACTACATCCTTCAGTTTTCATCCTGGACAGGTACGATTTATCCAAAGTCTCCTCCCCTGGCTCAGCCATGGATCTAATTTCAGTTTTGTATCTGAGTCCGTTCTGTGCACAGTAGCATTACTTCAAAATATCTTTATTTGATATTTTATTTTATCCCCAAATGCAAAGCAAAAACAGAAGTGTAAATTCATTGCAGGACTAAAGATAAAATTAAAGTGTTTTTGAAGTGATAGAGAAGAATGGGAAGCTGAGTGCTTGATATGTAGACATGATACTTGTCTCTGTGGCAAATAAAGGCACAAATGATTTACAAACCCATGTAGACTCAGACAAGCAAAAGAAAGCAGTTTGCTGAGAGAGCTCATCAGCAAAATTTCTAGGTTATTTTGTAAAACCAAGCAGCAAATCAGAGGATGCTTTTACGGCATTGTTTTCGTTAATGCTTACAAAACCAGTGACTGATTGGTTCTACATATAAAACTGAAGAAAATAAGACCTTGATTGTAGCTGTAGTAAAATTAATGTAAAATAATTAATATGCTTGTTTGAAGTACAGTATTACCCCGCTTTACACGGTTTCGGTTTCACTTTCCGCGATTTAGATTTTTCTCATTTACGCGGTACCTTGCCAGAACCGGACTTTCACTTTCCGCGGTGCATCTACTCATATACCGGTGAAGTATAATTTTTTTTTTTTTTTTAATTTAGCTCATAAAATTCATACAAATTACCCGGCCAGAATATAATTTACATTGCTGGAATTCTTACAATATGATGATCATTTTGAATATAAACATCATGGATTTTGCATTAGACATACAAATTTTAGATCTACTGTAATAATTTGGTTTACACAAAGCAAATATTTTATCCTTTGTGCAGAATATATGAAGTTTACATTCAAAATATTCCCTGACCTGCAAGGAATCCAGAAATGTCAATTATATTATCCTAACTTTAGTCTGAGTTATTATTTATTACTAAAAATGTAAATATACTATTTTCGCCCAAAGCTTCTCTGGCAGGGAGGGAGGGAGGGAGGGAGGGAGGGAGGGACCGACCCAGCTAGGGCGGAGTATTTTGATTGACAGATAGTGTCCTGGAAGAATATTTCTTTGTTTATTTACTGAAGATATATGTTTTAACTCATAAAATTCATACAATTACCCGGCCAGAATATAATTTACATTGCTGGAATCCTTACAATATGATGATCATTTTGAATATAAACATCATGGATTTTGCATTAGACATACAAATTTTAGATCTAATGTAATAACTTGGTTTACACAAAGCAAATATTTTATCTTTTGTGCAAAATATATGAAGTTTACATTCAAAATATTCCCTGACCTGCAAGGAATCCAGAAATGTCAATTATATCATCCTAACTTTAGTCTGAGGTATTATTTATTACTAAAAGTTAAAATCTAGTATTTTCACCCAACATTTCTCTGGTAGGGAGGGAAGGTGGAGGGTTGGGACCGACCGACCCAGCTGGCGTGAGTGTGAGGAGGGGGGTAGGCAAGGTGGGGTACTTTGATTGACAGATAGTGTCGGGAAGAATATTTTTTTTTTTATTAACTGAAGATATATGTTTTAACTCATAAAATTCATACAATTACCCGGCCAGAATATAATTTACATTGCTGGAATTCTTACAATATGATGATCATTTTGAATATAAACATCATGAATTTTGCATTAGACATACAAATTTTAGATCTAATGTAATAATTTGGTTTACACAAAGCAAATATTTTATCTTTTGTGCAAAATATATGAAGTTTACATTCAAAATATTCCCTGACCTGCAAGGAATCCAGAAATGTCAATTATATTATCCTATCTTTAGTCTGAGGTATTATTTATTACTAAACATTAAAATCTAGTGTTTTCACCCAACATTTCTCAGAGAGGTAGGAGCTAGTGAGCTGGGAAGAGGGGGGGGGGGATTTGAGTCCATTATTTGAATGGACATTAACCTGGCGACTGTATTTCTCTTAAATATTAATTGTGTGAGCATACCATCATAAAATTTATATGTTATTTTTACTACAACATAGGTATTGTGTCGGAAAAAGTGGAGTTTGGGGGTCGGGCCAGTCTCTATTGGAATTAATCCCATATGTTCTGTTGTTCACTTTCCGTGGTACCCTGTGGGTTCAATTGACCGGTAAATCGGGGTACTGCTGTACCTGTAATGTTATTTAATGTAATAAATGGAACAATATAAGTAGCTAACCATTAATGGTGAAGAAAAATGTGAGACTGCGCGTATGTAAGTGCGCACATGTGAAAACATATCGTCATTACTCTACAAAAGAATATGAAAGCAACACTTATTTACTGCTCATATATATTGAAGGGTTAAATGTTGTACTCTGTATAGACAAGCAGAGAGAGAGAGAGAGAGAGAGAGAGCAGCTGAACTGCCTTAATTTCCCGCGCTTTGTTGTCGTTTTTTTTTTTATGGGGATTAGCCAACCCGGGCATAGGTCACTAACCCACATTGGGGTCTGAGGGGCAAAAATTTAATACTCCTGTAATAATAATAATAATGCAGATAAGTAAAAAAAAAAGAAAGAAAAAAGAAAAGAAAAAAAAAAAAACCTGCCTATCTCCCTATTGGACAAACTAAAATCGTTCCGAACCACGGGAGTTTCCGGACCACAGAATGCCGGACTAGAGAGGTACAACCTGTACTTGAATTATCACTCAGTGGAAATTTGTATGTCATAAAATAAATAATATGCAAGAAAACATTGCTCCACAAAGAGGCCAATTTTTTTTTTTTTATTGTGACAGTGAATTTACCTGTTCCATCACTGCATCCTGCCTGATGTCATCATTGCCTTTCAGAAGCTCATATTGCTTCAGTCCATCAGATGTTCTCAGAGTCAGTCGTTTTGGTGCATTAATTCCTCCAACAAAGGTACATATATTTTCCCATCCAACAATTAGTGATGGAGTGTAGATGGTTGAAGGCTGAAGTTGTAAGGGTCGAGTCAATGCTGCAGTGTACTTCAGATTTTGAAGCTTGACTAATATTTGATTGCTTGGTATCTTTACCTGATGGTTACAGGTGGGGAGAAACAAAAGATGCTTGGAGTAAAATAAAATAACTAAACATGTGATTCATTATAATTATAAACTATTCTAACCTCGAGCAAACTAGATAAAAAAATCTTTAACTGTACACAATAAAAGAGGGATTAACCATGAAACACCATTTTATAACTAAACCTGAACCAGGAGACTCATCTAGCCATGTGACAGGAACTAATATAAAAACTAGTGTATGATTTACTGTTATATAGCACCTAGGTTTTTTTAAGGAAGCCTCACATATAGCATTAGGTAAATCTGACGGATAACCAGTCATTAATCACAGGTGTCCCTTGCTTTATGTGACTTCACTTAATGTCTGAGAAAAATTTAAAACTGTGTAACTGGCCCGGTTGGATGTGTAAAGCTCATGTGACTAGTGTAAACATGAGTGGACTCTAATATGCAGTTAGGGCACATGAAGCCTTGTGGAAGCAGATGGAACAAAGAGTGAATAGCATCATGTGTTCTCTAACATCCTGTTGAGTTGTTCATTGTTATGTGTGTACCATCATCACTACTCCAATCTCATCTATCTTGTAAAGCATAGATTTGCCACTACAGTTGTCTAGTGAAATCTAGTCTAAGTGACCTTATATTGAATCTCTTAATTCCTCTATGTAGCCACTGATGAAGTAAGAGAAGACTATTATCACATTAGAAACAGAGTCAGATATACTAGGGTGCACCTGGTCATCTGTGTGGCTGGCCTGGGGGGAGCACAATATGGGTCATTAATAGAGAGCTCAATGATGTACTCAACTTCTCTTTTTAGCAAAAGTAATGAGATAAATGAGAAATGAACTGAAAAAAAGCATTTACCTTATTTCCTGCAGGACACTTAGTGCCCTTGTCACACCAAGCAGCCAATGAAATGTAGGCAAGAGATACTTTCTGAAATTCTATAATATTATCAGCAATAGCTGATGTACTCAATCGGTGCACCAACATCTTTGCAGCTTGCACACGATCCTAAGATGGAAATATTTGAAATTAACATAATATATACTGTACAGTATATATAGTAACTTGCATATATATATATTTTTTTTATGATATCATTATTGGTGATTATATGCTTATAATTTAAGTTTTGATGTTACATTGCACAGTAAAAGTTACTTTTAGTGATGAAATTTATAAACAGGATTGGTAACTCTGGCAGGACTTCAGTTTCAGACTTGGCAACACTGCTCATAGCATCAGCTGTTGTAGTGGTGATCAAAGTCAAGATGCATTTGTGCGAATCTGGTGTCTTGCTACAAAATATGTCTAGGATTATACCTAGTATTTCTCAAAAGCTTGGGTTAAATTATACACCAGGTATATGAAAAAATCAGGCTTTTTTATCAAAATATCAGGGGTTGAACTATACACGAGATAGGCTGATGGGGAGCGTTAGGCTGAAGCACGAAAATCTTTAATAATTGATCAATAAATATCAATTTCCTGTCAGCAATTAAGGACACCAGATACAGTGTTGATATACCCCGGAATCAGTTCTGCCTGATACCTGATTTTTCTCTTACATTTCTATAAATTTTCAAATCCTACTTTTCCATAACTTCTTGCTAAATTAAGTTGAAATTCATGTGGAGGATAGGTAATTTACTCCTCTTAAAGTGACATATAGATATTTCTGATTATCACTTTTGTTTTGGGTGCAGGAATTTTTTTCCTAGCTTAACATTTTTCCTCCAAATATTTATAAAGATAAATCAACAAATGTTAAACCAAGACAAATATAAAGAAAATCTATATGTTCAGCCATGTACAATATGTTATTCTAAGACTTAGTTTTTGTTTTATTAGAATCGGCCCATAAATGGCCGAGCCCTACAGATTTGAATGTTAGAAAAACTCGCTCTGAGATATGGGCCAATGAGAGTGGCACGAGAGCAACACACGATGAAGCTTACTCTCGCTTCTTTTGTGTGTAACTGACTCTAGTCCTGCTGCTAGCTAGCTGAGAAAGGTGCCAGATACTGATCTTTACCAAGTGATTGGTATTAATTTGCACCAAAATATTATTATAAATACAGTACTTTTCTACAGATTTTCCTGTGTAAACAGAATGACCCTCTAAATGAAGGGGGGTAGAACAATAATGCATAGCTACATAAATATTACGAATTACAAAATCGAAATATGTCAGCAGATAGCCATAGGCAACAGTTTTCCTCGGAAATGTTTCTGAATATTTTTGTAATTTTCTGATTTTCTTTGTACTATCAGCCAGACGCTCCCCTTATTATGTCACTCTATTTACATTCACTTACCTGTTTATTTTTTGTAGAACTAACATGTTACATGTACAAATATCCTTTGATATAGCATTGTGACTTAGTTACTGAATACTGTATCTATTTACACCCTAGTGAACTGGTTGCTTTGGGTCAAATAGGGAGTGGGGGGTTCAAGGCCAAATACCCCCCCTCTACATACACCGCTGGCTAGGTGGAGGTACAGAGACTGATATATGGATGAAAATATTGGTGGATGGATGGCAACTGTAAGCTCACTTGGTTTCCTGGCACATAATAATAAACAACTGTGGTTGTAGTTCTTACCTCCTCAACAACTTGATTCTCTTGCTTTTTGCTTTTACTCCCAATTCTCACTAATTCATCATCAGCATGAGCATGGGCTTGGGCAATGATTACAGGCAAGCAATGGTGAGGATGTTCTTGACACATTCGTTCTGCAAAGTCACATTCATGTTGTAAAAATTAAAAGATAAAGACACTGCAATTCACAATGAAACACAGCTATTGACATGAAAATAGATATGTATTAATTCATAGTGTTTGTCTACAATCACTTTGTGTAAAGTTAGAATGAGTGTAACAATTGTAGGAGACTTACTTAGAACTCTAAGCACAACAAGTAAAGTATACTGCATGATACCACTGTCAGCTTGTGTTTGAAGCAGGGCCGGATTTACCAATAGGCCAAATAGGCCATTGGCCTAGGGCCCACCAGTATCTGGGGCCCACTGAAACTAATTTGTCTCGCAGCGTGCCAGCGTATAACCTTGTTTCAAGTGTAGACCGAGTATTTCATTATATAATATATTCACAATCATAAGGGCCCCTGTACAATAAGTATAGGGCCCGGAGTATGGGGCCCCTGTACAATAAGTATAGGGCCCGGAGTATGGGGCCCCTGTACAATAAGTATAGGGCCCGGAGTATGGGGCCCCTGTACAATAAGTATAGAGCCCGGAGTATGGGGCCCCTGTACAATAAGTATAGAGCCCGGAGTATGGGGCCCCTGTACAATAAGTATGCAAACATTTCTATAAATTTGGGGGTCCACTGATGAGTTTGGCCTGGGGCCCACAAGTAGGTAAATCCGGCCCTGGTTTGAAGCATTACAGAAGCATTCACAAGTGAGAAACAAATGTTTTCTAAGCAAGGAAGAAGGTTCATAATCATCTCTGGATAAACACACCAGAAAAGAATGTTGTTCTGATACAACAGGGGAAATATATTGTGGCACTAGGTAACTTAGTGAGCTTATAATTAATGTATAGTATAGAGGCTAGTTCAGCACACATACGTGACTAGCCATCCTCTTCCTTGCTCTTACACTTGTTCATCTTCTTATCTATCTCTCCCTCACATTCCTTACTCCTCCTCTTCTCCTTATCTCTCTCTCTCCTTTGCAGGGTAGTAATGCAGGGCCAGATCCAGGCCGATGCAACCAATGCACTTCCACCGCTTAAAAAATTCTGACTGATGCAAAGGTGTTACTATGCATTGGTCAAATAACTGACCTATCGGTAATGTGATCTCATTGTCAATGTTGACCTGTACGGTCCACCAGCTTCTGACCATATCTGTCACTTTTCATACCCGAGTGGCAGATCTAACAAACTGTCCCCAGGAATGGGATTGATCGATTGTGGTAATTACATTCCTGGGGACGCAACAGCTTAGGTCATATGATGCCGAATTAAATTTAAAGCTTAAATACTAAAATAAAATAATGCAAGATTAAAACACAATAAATAATATACAATTTTCATAAAAAAACATTTAAATGTTAATAAATAAAACTCAGAGCTTGTGTTGAAGGCCGGCTTCCTCCACAAAGGAGAGGACGTCCCCTTCCATGTTACCCACTCGTCCCTCTTGCACCAGAGACAGTAAGACCCATCTCCCTGGCACTGGGAGAGGTGCTTACAACAAAGATCTCTGAGACTGGGGCACTCCACCAGGAGGTGTCGAACAGTCAGTGGGACCAGGCAGCCGTGCGTGGCCAATGCGGAAAGGGGCCAAAGCAATCTCTTGGTGGCGTGACAGTCCCTGATATCCTCAGGCACCCAATGTAGGGTGGATGTTGTGAAGCTTGTTTGCTCCAACAGCATCCCACCTGCATTGTCAACTTGAGTGGATGGGAACTAACTGCAGCTTGATATTCATGAGGATGGTGTCACACAGTTGCTTGAGTCTCAGGCTGAAGAATTGAGCAATGAGGACCTGATTGAACTGGAGGAGTAAATTTTGTCAGAGGATGTAGAGGAAACTGACAATCCAGAACCAAAGGGATTAATTACAAAAGAAATGGTGGATGGTTTCAGGCTTATTGAAGAAGGATTGTTTAAATTTAAACAGCAAGATTCACAGAGGTATTATTGAATATCTACGGTGGTACACAGAGATTTATGATGAAAAGAAGAAAGTTTCAGTTCAACCATCCCAAGAATGCCTTTGTCACTCCTACAAATGCCTATTTGCACAGGCAAGTCAGTCCTAGGCTTCAATGTAAGTGTTAAACTTTAATTTTTAGTTTCCTTACTGTATTTTGTCATTCATTTTTTTTTCTTTTCTCTTAAATTAAGTGAATTGAGTTGCATAAAAGGACGGGCTATGATATAGTGCACATATGGTATGTGTTCCGATTTACGTATTAAATTCCAACTTAGCCCTTAGGCCCCGGGTGACGTTCCAGAACGTCTGCCTATTTTAACGCCATTTTTTTTAATGTATTCTTTTCTTTTTTTATTTAAAATATTTTTGGAAAATTTGATTTTTTTCTCGCTTGAACCCCACGGAGGGGGGAGGGATGTACTGCCAGTAGCACCCTAACCCGGGGGTCAAGAAAGTCCTCTGGAACGGAACTCATTCGTAACCCAGGGACCCCCGCACAGTATTATGAGTTTGGGTGCAATAAACTTACCTAACACATGGAAGATCACTTTTGGGAAGGAATGTTGTTGGTTTTTCTGGCAGCTTAGTCTTGCAACAAGTTGGTACAGCAGAGGAACAAACTGATAGCTCTTCATTTTGCTACAGTTATCAAAAACCTGAGTCAAAGAAAAAATATTTTATCTTCCACGTATTCTTTTTGTGGTAATAGTTAATAGAGTACAGAATTAGAAGTCTCTCTTGAAGGATGTTACCCATCACACTGTCAACTGCTCAGCAAGATGAAACTTTTAACCAGCACGACAACATGAACACTCGTGGAACAAACTCTATATTTGAATTAAGTGTGTAAGAACAAGCAAAGAAAAAAAGCTTTGTGAATTCCAGCCTTTGAGAAAGTTACCCAAGCATGGATGTTGATTATTTTTGTTTGAACTATATTTGGACTGAAAACATTTACTGTACAGTGGTCCCTCAGTTAACGAACGCCTCGGTTAACGAATTACCTTCCATAAGAATCTTCAATTCGGTTAACCCAAAATCCCATTGAAGCAATGGTTTCGGTTAACAAACGACCTTCTGGAACGAATTGTGTTTGTTAGCCGAGGTACCACTGTATTGTATATTTCTTTTATTCATACAAATAATACTGTACTAAGCACATAATTCCTTAATATTTGTTAAACATTATCTCTCTCACACAAGCAACCCTCATCTTTAACACATTATATAAATGTAATTATTGCATTCACCGAGGAAATATGTACAGTGGTCCCTCGGTTAACGAACACAAATTGTTCCAGAAGTTTCTCATGTTTTGTGGGCACTGTAGCATAATATGAATAATATGTAAATTACAATTTACATATACATATACTGTATGTAAATTGTAAAAATTTAAATAAAAGAGAAAAACTAAATACGTAGCGTGTAAAGTGTACTGTACAGTGTTATGGCTTGGCGCGGGGTTATGCAGTGTTTACAGTTCACGTTCGACATCACATGTTCAATTGATTTATGTGTTTTGTTTGTGAACAATTGGAGAAATAATTTATGTAATATTTATGTATACAGTATACCTGTACAGTATATGTAAATTGTAAAATTTTAAATGAAAGAAAAACAAAATAGATAGCATTTTAGACCCGTGCGCTCTGTTTACGCCACACTTTCAGTTTGAAACACATGTGAAGTTTTTAAGCGTCCTCAGTGAATTCTGATTACTGTTTCTCCAATTTTGTGACTATGGAAAAGAAGAATATCTCTGGGAAGCACTCTGGTGATCGCATTTCCGGTGGTGATCGTAAAAGAAAGGCTATAACACTTGAAGAGAAGCTCGATGTTATCAACCTCAAAATCACCCTTCTCCCCCATCAAGTTATATTCATATTTTTTCAAGGTAAAGTGTTACATTTACTGTATGATTTCATTATTAGATATGAATGTAACATTTATTTAGACTGTGCTATCCTTTGTGTTAGGCTAACTACGAATTTTTTTTTCGATTTGGAGTAATCTGCACCTAACCATATTTTCTCCATAAGCCCTGTTATTTCTATTACGCGAATTTCTATAACACGATGTTTTACAAGAACACAACTATCGCGTTATAGCAGAACTACCTGTACAAAGTAAAAGTAAATGCAGTAAAGTACACTTTGAGGTGTGTATGTAGAAGGCTCCTGGTTGATGATGATGATGGGAATTAGAAGTGGGGGTGGAGGAGAAGGGAGAAGAGAAAGCAGTGGGGTGGAAGAGAAGACACCCCATGCTTGATGCCATCATTTCACCCATAAAATTTTAAGTTCACTTGGTGTAATTCAAGATTATTTTCTTCAAATCAACACTGCACTGCACTAAATATTGTCAATATGTTAAATAAATTTGAGAATGACCAATAATTGTACTGTAAAAATGTAAAAATACTCTGTGTTCAAGAGACCCACAAGCAAGATGTTTCCTCCACTGACCAGAGACACCAACTGAGGCCTTGGTGGATGAGTGAAGAGGCTGATGGGAACACCAAAAACTAGTTCCCTGTGCTGCAATTATGTTAAATAATTGTTAAAATGACTAAAAATTTTAATATAAAACTTGGAAAATTATTGAATAGTACAACCTTCTTGATATTTACTCCAATTTTAACGAATGTAAGCCCTAGAACCGATTTCTGTATTGGCGGACTAATCTTCCAACTGGTGAACAAGCCAAAGCATGTCGAAACATTTTCGTAAGAATTTCGTTAACCGAATTTTTGTTCGTTAACCGAATTTTTGTTCTTTAACCAAATTTTTGTTTGTTAACCGAAATGAAGACTCTTATGGAAGGTAATTCGTTAACCAAAATTTCGTTAACCGAGGGACCACTGTACTGTAAGCCAACACCTTAGGAAATATCCCGTCAATAACTTCCAAGCAATAAAATGGTAACCCATCTTAGTACCCTGAGTCAGGCTTTTGTAATGGTTGTGGAACTGCATCTAAGATTTGTATATGATACAGTATTAGAATATGCTATATCAAGAATTATTTTACAAATTTTGTATTAAAAGAAAATTAGAAATAGTGATCCCCCCACCACCCCACCCCTCCTAGACATACTGAACACACACACATATACTGCACAGAATAGTAATATTGTTTTTAACATTTTAATTTTCTAATAATATAAATGATTTTGTTGTAAGATGTTTTAATAATTCCATCTGGATACTTTCAGTGAATCAAGACAATGAAAGAAGAAGCACGTGTCTACAGGGAGGGTCCTATATACCCCTCACATGACATAAATGATGTGAAAATTGTGGAGTATTTGAATCAGATTTTTGTAAACCTAGAAAGTGAAGATATTAGTATTCAAGAACCCCTTGGAAGGCAGAAAATTAACCTTCAATACTTTTAGATTAAAACATATTCATTAATACACTGAATTAATCAGTTTTTGACCAAATACAGTTTTTATATCCTCCTTTTCTTTTATCTACAATGCCTTATTCCAACTGAGGGGGCAGCCACAAACAGGTAAGTGGCTCTTTGTGAAAGATTATAGAACAGTATTATCATCTAAATGAGCAATACATATGACCCATGAATGCAGATTAGCCTCTGGACAAGGCAGATGTTCGAGGGTTGTTCTGGTAGGTGATTTCACAGGTCATAACTATATTTCAGGTTTGGAATTTCAAAGTAATCATGACCCTCATTACTGACCATTACACCCTCACAAAAACCATCCTCTTCAGAGCCATTGTGCTGAACCCCTCTTCTCTGGCCATAAAACCTTCATTAACTTTAAGGTCTGATACTTCCAAGTGACTTAATTATTTTGTATAGCTACTCAAGTTATCATACTAACCAATTCATTGATCTTCTCCTCATTAGAGTTTTCCAGCCATAGGCCCACAAGTCTATAGATGTGCATGTTATGTTTACTTGACATCAAAAGGCACTGAAAATAGTTCTTCATTGCCAAATAAAGATATACATCTTTTTGTTTCTCCAGCTCCTGGAGGACATTACAGTCAATCTTGATATTCCTTTCCAAGATACTAAGCTTTCTGGAAACAAAAAAGAAAGAATCAATATACAGGTAGTGAGTATCAAACGATGCAAAGTCAGTTATCGTCATTATAGTGAACTAAATTATTCTAAACTCTTTTATCTTGTTCTATACAATAAACTTATTATTTGTAGTTATAGCTTAACAATTTATATCTAATACATAATAATTTTAGACAGTACAGCTCCTCCCCGACTTACGACCTACTCGACTTATGACCACCCGAACCTACGACCTGCCTCAGTCGTACCAAAATGGTGTCAAATTATGTATTTTCGAGTCCCAACGTCAGTACACAGACAAAATCTTTGTTTGTAATTCACTTTAAAATGGCTGGCAAGCTTAAAAGTGAGAGTTTTGTGGTGCTGAGAAGAAAAAGAGACCCATTTTAGATTTTCTATGTATTATTTAAGCATTTTCGACTTACGGCCTGGATTTGGGTCCCTAACCCCGTCGTAAGTCGGGGAGGAGCTTTATATGAAACATTGTGGTGATATAGACAATAAAATAATGTCCATAAATTATGAAACAATTCTAAGGCCGCGGCTGCACTGAGAGCGGGCAGGCGAGAGTGGACGGGAGCAGGCATGCAGTGTTGCCAGCTCGTGCCCGCTCTCGGCGCAACCGCGGAGTTAGTCTTGTAAAAAATTAGTAAGGAAATGAGATAGAATTATTGTCTAATGTTGAAGTACCTGTTCACTTGGGGTTTTAGCATTTTATGTCAGTCTGTCAAGATGCAGCAGCCTCTCGATTTACACGGATTTCATTTACAGTACTGTACAGTGATTTCTGCTACAACGCGTGTTTTGTCAACGCGAATTGGCTATATTGTGATTGATGAATAGAAGAACAATATTTGTAAAACGCGAACGCTTGTTGGCTGTAACGCGATTCCACTCGAACGATTTAAGTGTACCGTCGCTTGGCGCGGGGTTATGCACTGTTTACAGTACACGTTTGACATCACATGTTCAATTGATTCATGTGTTTTGTTTGTGAAGTGTTGTTTGATAGGGACTATAAATTTCATCCTTTTTTGCAAATTTAGCTGTTCCCATAAATACTGTATGAAAAAAAAAAATATATACTGTATAATGTTTCGCAGTGCGGACTAATAGCGTTTTACACCCGCGCTCTCTGTTTCCATCACATGATCAGTTGAAACACGTGGCTTGTTTTGAAGCGTCCTCATTGATTTTTGCTTACTATTTCTCCAATTTTGTGGTATTAACTGTGAATATGGAAAAGAAGAATATCTCCAAGAAGCGTTCTGGTGATCTCATTCCCGGTGGTGATCGTTAAAGAAAGGCTATAACACTTAAAGAGAAGCTTGATGTTATCAACCTCAACATCACCCTTCTCCTCCATCAAGTTATATTCATATTTTTTCAAGGTAAAGTGTTACATTTACTGCATGATTTCATTATTAGATAAGAATGTAACATTTATTTAGACTGTGCTATCCTTTGTGTTAGGCTAACTACTAAATTTTTTTTTTATTTCGAGTAATCTGCAACTAACCCTATTTTCTCCATAAGCCCTGTTATTTATATTGCGCGAATTTCTACAACGCGAAGTTTTATAAGAACACAATTATCGCGTTATAGCGGAACTGACTGTACGTGTTTCTGGAATAATGCTGGCGTTGTATTTATACCATCTTTTTAATTTATGTGGACATATTTTGGGATTTACGCAGTTTGAATTATATGCTAATCAGTCTGTGATGATTGGCAGGACTGGCAGCATAGTTGAATAAAAGATGCCAGTGAGCTATGACACCCATGGCATGATCACACACCAAGCAGTAGCATCCACTGACCATTGTTGGAGTGAGAGTGATCATTTTTCTCGTGATGATCCACGTAGTGTTTTGTACCTTTTTGCCCTTATTATGACTAGCAAATGCCCATCTACATCCAATGGTGCCACCCAGCCCAAGAAACAGCAAATGACCATTACTATTGGACTGAAATTAGACGTAATAAGCTGCACTGAGAGGAGAATGCATAGCTGATGTCAGTCGAGTGCTTGGAGTATCATCTGGACATTACATGTCAACGCCCACAAAATTATGGAAAGCACTGAGTCTGGAACCTCAGTGAGTGCCACAAAGACATTGTGTGTATGAATTTCAATTGTAGAGAAGAGGGAGAAGATGGTGAGTACAGTGGGGGGTCTCATTTTATGCGGGTCTTGTGAGCGTGGTTATCGCTTACATGATTGGTTGAAATGTGACCAAAGTAGTGGCTTCATCCCTCTCTAAGAATTTTGAAACTATCTTAAACTCCCATTTTCTCCGTCACCTTGAACGCCATTCTCTTTTGTCGGATCACCAGTATGGCTTTCGCCAGGCGATACCTACTGGTCATCTGCTCTCCTACTGCACCCATCTTTGGTCGTCCCCTCTTAGGGATTATGGGGAAACTTTCGTCGTGGCCCTCGATATCTCCAAAACATTTGACAGGGTGTGGCACAAGTCTTTGCTTTCTAAACTTCCCTCTTATGGTTTCTCTCCCCACTTTGTTTTCTAATCTCTATCTTCCTTGAGAACCGATCCATGGCAGTTGTTGTCGAGGGATCGATCTCTCGCTCTTTCTCTACCAATAGTGGTGTCCCGCAGGGTTCTGTTCTTTCACCAACTCTCTTCCTTCAGTTTATCAATGATTTACTTCACACTACTACCACTTCTATCCATTCTTACGCTGATGATTCTACTCTTCACCCTTCACATTTTTCCCTTCCTCTTAACTCTCAAACTACAGGTAGTCCCCGACTTACGACTGCTTGGACTTACGACCGTCGGGACTTACGACCGCCGCAGTTGTGACCATTTTTTTTTTCAAATGACACGCGCATTTTCTATACCGAAACGTTTCCAGTTAATGTAGTCTCCATGTATAATTAGGAAATTATGGGGGCCCCATGTGCATTCGGCTGACTCAGTCACACTGTATCCATTCCTCATTATTTATTACTTTCACTGTACTGTATTTCATTGTAGATTTTCTATTTAATTTTTTTTTTTTTATGTCGAACTTACGACCATTCGGACTTAGGACCTGGATTTGGGTCCCTAACCCCGTCGTAAGTCGGGGAGCAGCTGTAGATCTGTTTCTAGAGCTGATGTCATTTTGTCTATCAATGCAGATCTGTGCAGCATCTCCGAATGGGGAGGTACAAATTTGGTCAAATTCAATACGAGCATACAGTATCCTGATAACAAACTCATATAGGGACCATAAATAGGTTGGTTAGTGAATCAATTGTTACCGAAGCATTTAATTCCTTAAGAATATAACGAACTCAAGGAGGTTAGGGACTAGCCACCCCCAAAAAATCCCATCTACCCTTGGTATATCTTTGTCATGCACAAACAGTCAAGCAAGAAAATAAAGCATACATAAAAAGCAAGCACAATATGCGTTAAATTTGAAATGTAAAGAATAAATTGAGACTGTTATTTACCCGTGTTGACGAGGGTTGAGAAAGTCTAGGGTGACAGGTTCAAGTCTCTACCACTCTTTGCTGGTCCATCACCACTCTTTATTATACCTTATCACATCACATCAAGTTACCCAGCACAAGAGGAACTATCTAGGGTGCTTAGGCATGATTGAGTAACACACAAAGGCAGAAATAACAAAAAAGACAAGTCAGAGAGAGGCGGGAATGAGTCAGAGGCAGAGCGCAAAGCCCTCTCGTGGCAAGAATTCGCACCAAGCCACTGTACGTCAAATTCAAAACAGCTCCAGGGTATCAATGAAAACTTGTGGAGTATTTCCCCTATATGTAATCATCGGTAATGCAAATCGGCGGTTATCGGGACGTTGGTTTTCAGGGTATACCTGTAGTACGAATACACAGTAATTACCAATTACACTTTCCAAAATAGAAGACCTCCCACCAATCCCATTTCAGCATGCAATCATTTTGCTAAATTCTAAAATATAAATGTTAGGCCTCACCATTTCCTCTAATATGTCATGGAAGCCACATGTCTACATCATTGCTAAAGCTGCCTCCCAAAAGCTAAGAATGCTGCACAGATGCTGTAGCTACTTTGCTCCTGAGCAGTTCTTCAGGTTTATAAGGGAATCAAAGGCATTTCATCTTATTAACTCTCCTTCTTCAGTTGACAATCTCTCTTCCCTTTCTCTTTGCCACAATGTTGCTTCACTCTCTCTCTTATACAAGTGACAAGTGTGCGCGGTGGCTTAGTTACTAACCCTTTCACGCAGACAGCAAGTTTTTAAGTTCCCGTGACTACCACAAAATTCAAATGGGACCACTCAGGTGAGGTCTGGTCATCTTTGTTTTATGGCCAATTTATCCCACAAGAAATTTTTTCTTTTGGTGATTTATACATAATTAGCTGTGTTATTGTTTTAGCTCTGACATAAGGAGAAAAAATAAGATGCAAATAAGGCTACTGTACCATATAATTTTTCACAATGAATAAAGAAAAATTACATGCATTCCCAGCATCATATGTCAAATTTTATAGAGTTCTAGAGGTAGAATTTGATGAGCTTTATAATGGTGGCTTTGGAATTTTTATATAACTAATAGTGTGGAGGAAGAGAGAGGAAATAAAGAGACAAATGTGACCTTTCAGCACGGCTGATGGCAGGAAACTGATGGACAGCGGAACTCCACTCACACTTTGGTACTTTCTGGAAGCTTCCCTCACAAGATCATACAGTCATCTATGATGCACAAAAATTTGACTCAGTTGTCTTGATTTTTTTCTAAAAAAAATTTCAAGCTTAATGATGCAATTGGTGTCAACGATGCAAATAGTGTTACCCAATGATTTGACGCGATTTGTGTCATAATGCGTGAGAGGGTGAGAATTTGCCCTTGCAGCCATCACTTGGGTACAAAAGCATAAGTTCCAAGATGACACCTACCCCCAAAATAGTCTCAATCTTCAATACAGTAGTTTTTATTCTTTTGACACATCGTGTCTAAGATTCCCATACAGTACTGAGAGTTATGCACAACCTGCAACATGTTTGATAATTGGTTTGGTGGACACAGATTCAATCAATAATTGTCAAAAAGAAAGAAGACAAAATTAATTCCACATGATGCCTCCTAGATATTGTGAAAAAGAGGCAGTGACAACAGACCTGTAAAGTAAACAATCACTAAAGTAACATAGAAGAGCCTCATTTTGTTTAGTCAAAGACCCCTAACAACATCTGAAGCATTTACAGGAAAAATTCTTATCAGGTAATGGCATTGTGTCTCACTGAAAACAACCATCCCTATGTTTCAAGGACATTTGTGAATGGCACACTCACTTGCTTAACTCTTTCGCTTCTTTCTCCTCATTTATCTTTTCCAGAAGACTCCTCACACGACTGCTTTCCTCTCTGGACCGCATGATGTTATCTTTTTTAGTCTGAATAGTGTCTGATTCTAGAAGCTTGTGAACCTCTTGGTAAAGTTTGTTACCAAACGTAGCCCACAAATGGTAACTATTTTCTAAAACTTTGTTGGCTTCCACATCTCCTGAAAAATATCAACACAGTAATAAGAGAGGGTGAACGTATTGAACAGTTAGAGGGGAAAGTCCGGGGAGAATATCAGGAACGTATTGAACAGTTAGCGGGAAGAATTTGTTTTGTTTTGGTAGCTTGGACAATGTGTGGTAACAGTTGGTTGTGCTTACAGTATAATTTGTATTGTGACTGAACATTTCATTAAAACCTACAGTACTATGAGTGAAAAGAGAAAATACAGTACAGTACAGTAAAGCCTCCAATAAAGATGTTAATGTGTCCTCCAATATTGCAGTGTAAGGTGAATCGTCTTATAGCGAATCATTAATTACCATTAAAATAAAGCAATAATAATGAGATGCGTTCCCAAGTGTGACCTTCTCATATCTTTTGTGTGGCCTTTTACCCTCTTTTCCCCCAAAACAATACAATTAACGAAATGTGCAAACTATATTCTTTAAATAATGTTCCTGAATGCACCTTATACAATATGATTGAATAATACAGTGGTCCCTCGGTTAACGAACACAAATCGTTCCAGGTCATTCGTTAACCGAAAATTTTGTTAACCGAATCCATTGTTTCAATGGGATATTGGGTAATTGGTTCCAGCTCACCGAAAAGTATATACAAATGCAGTAAAGTACACTTACTTTGAGGTGTGTATGTAGAAGGCTCCTGGTTGATGATGATGGGAATTAGAAGTAGGGGAGGAGGAGAAGGGAGAAGAAAAGGAAGTGGGGATGGACGAAAATTCACCTTCTTTGGACCTATGCTTCAAGCCATCATTTCACCCATAAAATTTTAAGTTCACTTGGTGTAATTCAAGATTATTTTCTTTAAATCAACACTGCACTGCACTGTAAAATATCAATATGTTAACTAAAGTTCAGAATGACCAATAATTTCAATGAAAAATGCAAAAACATTCAAGACACCAACAAAATAGATGCTCTCTCCACAGTTTCAAAGTCTCAACTGACGCCTTGTGAGCGAATCACGCATCTGATGGGTGCACAACTAACTAGTTCCCTGTACTGCATATATTATCAATATGTTAATTAAATTTTAAAATGACTAATAATTCTAATATAAAACATGCAAAAATATTATTGCTTGGTGCCAATGTTTCAGGGGATTTCCGACTAAAGCCTATGCTTGTCTACCACTCTGAGAACCCCAGGGTGTTCAAGCAACAAAAGGTGTTAAGAGGATAACTTGGAGTTTATTGGAAGTCCAACTGTAAGGCATGGGTAACAAGACAGCTCTTTAATGAATGGGCTGTTGAGGTGTTTTGCCCTTCTGTGAAGAGCTACCTAACCACCAATAAACTCCCTTTAAAGGCTCTTCTCCTTATGGATAATGCCCCTGGTCATGACCCTGAACTTGCCAGCACTTTGGAGGCTCGATTTGAATTTGTCAAAGTGTTGTTTCTGCCTCCCAACACTACATCAATCATACAGCTAATGGACCAGAATGTGATCAGCAACTTCAAGAAGCTGTACATGAAGAAAATGTTTAGGATGTGTTATCAGGCAACTTCCACTGATCCTGAACTAACACTGGCACAGTTCTGGAAGACACAATTTAACATCCTGGAGGCTGTAAAATTGATTGTCTCATCATGGCGAGAAGCCTCCATTAGATCCCTCAATTCTGCATGGAAAGCACTGTGGCCATCAGCAGTCCATGATTTTGAGGGATTTGAGGAAGAAGCAGAGTTGGACAAGGAGATTGTGTCCATTGGTCAGTCAATGGGCCTCGAAGTGGAGGAGGATGATGTAGAAGAGCTTGTGATGTCTCATGAGCAGGAACTTACTCCTGAAGACTTGCAGCAACTGGATGAGATGTTAGAGGCTGACAGTGGTGAGGAGGAAAGGGAAAGTGATGACCATATGTCTTCTTCAGATTTGAAGGATGTTGTTCACTACTGGGAGAAGTTCAGGAAACTGGCTTCAAGGCACCTTGATGTGGAAACAACAGAACCTATTTTGTGTAATGTTGAGGACAGAGTGGTCTCCTTCAAAAATCAGTTAATGATGAGGATGAGAAATGCCCCACAAACAAAAATTGACAGTTTCTTCTCTAAGAGGCAGCGGGAGAAAGATGCTACCCCTCTGCCTTCCACTTCAAAAAGGCAAGAGGATTTTCCTGCTGGAGAATCTGTCAGTCCAGAGGTTCCTGACATTTTTATGGGAGGTGACTCGCCTTCCAAGAAGCAGTAAAATGTTTCTCCTCCACCCCCACTTCCTTCTCTTCTCCCTTCTCCTCCTTCAACTTCAAATTCACATCAGCATCATCAACCAGGAGCCTTCTACATACACACCTCAAAGTAAGTGTACCTTATTGCATTTTTTTTTTACTATATGTAATATTCGGTGAGCTGGAACTAATTACCCAAAATCCCATTGAAACAATGAACTCGGTTAACGAAATTTTCGGTTAACGAACAACCTACTGGAACGAATTGTGTTCGTTAACCAAGGGACCACTGTATATGAGAGTAGAAATCCACAAAGAATACTTACTGTTACAAGTCTGCAAAATATCAACAGCTCTTTGGAAATAATCTTGGAAAACAGTTTGTGGAGGTTTGGTTCTTGAGTCCATCAGCACACAACCATAGAGATTCAGTACCCGGCACATTATTTTACTTTCTTCAACATGTGGCGCCACCTTCACAAAAGAACAAAGGAAAGAAAGTGACCACCATTATATCAACCATATTTCATGCAAACATGTAGGGTTTCCATTATTACTCAACATATCTAATAAATATATTTAAAAGCCATTCATAAAAATCCTCACAGTCATCATCAATGTTTTACAGCCATTTTCCAGGTAAAAAAACACTGATGTTGATTATGAATACTGCATATGAACACTTTAGTTATAATTCAAATGGCACCACTACCTGGCACCACTACCTCACACCGCCCACCTACCTCACACTGCCCACACCTGCCCACCACTACCTCACACAGCCCACCACTACCTCCCACCACTACCTGCCCACCACTACCCACACAGCCCACCACTACCTCCACCACTGCCCACCACCTCCACACCTCTGCCCACCACTACCTCACACCCACACTACCTCCCCACTGCCCCCACACAGCCCTACCACACCTGCCCACCACTACCTCACAGCCCACCACTACCTCCTGCCCACCACTACCTCCACCTGCCCCACTACCTCCTCCACACCACGCCCACCACTACCTCCACCACTACCACCACCTACCTCACACCGCCCACACCGCCCACCACTACCTCACACCACCCCCTACCACACCCCAGAACCTCATACCACCCACCACTACCTCACTCACACACCCACCACTACCTCCTTACCACCCACCATCACCACACCACCACCAGAACCCCATACCACCCACCTGCCTCATACCACCCACCAGAACCTCATACCACCCACCAGAACCTCATACCACCCACCACAGCCTCATACCACCCACCACTACCTCATACCACCCACCAGAACCTCATACCACCCACCACAGCCTCATACCACCCACCACTACCTCATACCACCCACCAGTACCTCATACCACCCACCAGTACCTCATACCACCCACCAGAGCCTCATACCACCCACCAGTACCTCATACCACCCACCAGTGTTGTATATGGGAGAGGGAGAGCACCCAGCCATGCCCCCCTCTTTCTCACCACTACTACTCCTTTGCAACTTCTTTCTTTGAATGATGGAAACCTTTTACATTAGGGTGTGAGAGTAGTTCACACTCAAAGTAAAATAACTGTCCTTCTGATTCTCATAGTAGACTGAAAAAAGCACTGCCTTGTGGGTTGAGTCTCAAGAGTCCACTCAAAGCACTGTATCCAGCGGTTGTAAAGGCAATAGAAGACCTCTCTGCATCAAAGGACTCAACTTTAGTGGGAAAATCTGTAGCTTTCTTAAAGAGTTTGACATCAGATTCTTTCCTTGTAAGTATGGAGGTTCTATCAGCTATTTCAAATGTTAAGAGACCTCTATCTCGGAAAATGGAAGGTGTTGAGATAGATCTGGTACAAGCATTTGACAGTGTGAAGGATTGCTTGTATGTGTTGTAAATGTACAGAATTGACAATACATTCAGAAGATTATTTGAGAATGCATACTCCTATTACAGGCGCACTGTTTTTTTCATTGAGACAGTCATGCTGCAACTGAAAGAGGATTTCACTTCAGTACAAGATCTGTCCCTTATTGGGAGGATTACCTTTTTCCACCAAATACAGTATATATACAAAAAAATTAATACCGGGTACATCATTACTGACCACCAAAACACATATCATATATCAGGTATCCAAAATTTTGGGTCATGGAGTTTCCAAGTATTTTTTTTAGAATTACCACTACAGAACATCTTTGAGTCTAAGCTCTGTTTTTTTTTTTGCACTAGTCCAGTCAATACCATCACTTTGGTGAGCTTATTTAAGACATTTTAAGAGCATTGCACATAGTTAATAACAAACAATGTTTGGATCATAGTGGCTGAGTTCACTAAATATACCAGACAAAGTGATGTCCTTTATTGAGATGGTTTACTGTACTCTCAACTGATTTAAGAACATAAAACCAACAGATATACTTTGTAAGTAAGTAACTGTGCAGTGCTGACAGTAAATTAAAAGCATTTCTGACTGAATCTTGCTATCCCTTTCCCATTATCATGTTCAGTGACAAAAATCAAGAGCAACAAACACTTCCCAATTCAAAGTTCATTCATTTATTCACTGGCATTTACCTGTTGAATTTCCTCAACAAGAGAATTTAGGACTTGTGAAGAATGTTGTATGTCTCCATGAAATTTGGCTACTTCTGCTTCTTCCAGGCGTGTCTTCCAAGCCAGATTTTGGGGAACGTTCAATCTTGAGGCAGACAATAGAGCTGATTCACTTCCAAAGCTACTTCCCAATTTCCGATTTTGACGGGAGAGAAAGCTCTTGGTTATCTGAGAACAAAAGAAAAGTATATATTCAGCATTAAATAATTTACAGAAAACAAAGCAAATTTGCATTTACTATTCACAAAACATACACATTGATAAAATTTACAAGTTAAATGTCCAGTACACAAACATGCTAAACTGATGGTATATAACACTGTGCAAAAACTTTTTAAGCTGATTTTGATATGTTATTTTACTAATTTAGACATGCTGGTTACGAATCTGCCATTGGTTTTTGCCATGCTGTCAATATTTTTTAAAAAATTAACAATATCACACTTTTTCTCAATTTTAACCCTTACGCCCCAGCTTAGGGTGCCGCCGGCAATACCCCCAACACGGGGCAAGAGAAGAAAAATTAACTTTTATAAATGATAAAACAATAAAAAAGACAAGAGAAACTATACATTGTCCCTCTATATTTTACCATGGCACCTCAGTGACCAGACAAGTAAGGGGAAAGGTTTACAGATTACAGATTGCCCCGGAGGGGGCTAGTTTATTGGGCACCCCCTTACATCCTGTGCAAGGTGAAGCGCAGAAGCATTTACAGTGCCCAACTGGGAAGCATGTGGAGTTCATGCTTGCCTTTATGACTCATGCATTAAGGGCGTGGAAGCCTGAAGGGTCATGGGTTTTAACAGCAAGTTACATAAAGTGACAGAATGATGAGTGTGGGGGGGGGGGGGAATTCCCGGTACATTTCATCTGTTTATAGCAAAGCGTGGCAGGTCCCTTATAATGTCAAGTGCCAGGCCTGTGACTAGGAGGAGGGATATCTGGTCAGGGAGGGAAGAGGTGTTGGTAACGGCTGGGGACCTGTAGGAGGAGGTCATAGGGCAAGTGAGGATGTAGTGACGGAGGGTGTGAGAGTCGGGTTGACCACAAAGTTTACAAACAGTGCGGCCAGGCTCAGGGTTGCCAATGTACTCCCATAGGTACCTGTACCCTAGGCGCAGTCTCATGTATATAATCTGTTGAGATCGAGTCAGAGATTGATACTCTTTGTAGTGGCGGTTGGAGTCACCGGTTACAGCGTCATAGTGGCATAGTGTGACGCTGCCCCGTTGTTTCAGGTGTGTCCATTTTACGTCGAATGCTTCTCGTTGTGTGGCGTGTATGCGAGATTTGAGATGATTCAGGGAGAGGGCGAGGGTGGCTTCAATATCTTCTTCTTGTGTCGCTTCTTTGGCAAGTCGATCAACAGTGTCACAGGCAGTTATTCCTATATGTGACGGGATCCAAATAAACTTGACACGGATGTCATCAGTTTGTTCTAGCCTGGCGACGGCGGCTAGGGTGTGTTGGGCGGCAGGGGAGGAGGGGGAGGGTAATTTGAGCCTCGCTAGCGCAGAAGTGCTGTCACTGATTATCAGGAGGTTCCGGCGTTCAGTGCGAGCATAGGTCGCCCCCTCATGAATGCCCGCGAGGATGGCTATGCTTTCAGTGTCAGTGGAGGAGGCCCAGTCGTGGACCCTGATTTTCTTGCGGGCCTGGCGCTCAGGAATCCATACAGCTGCCCCAGCGCAGCCCAGCGTGGTGACAGACCCATCACAGTAGACGAGGATAGGAGGGAGGGAGGTCGTAAGAGAAGAGGCGACATCATCAATCTGCTCAAGGCAGTTAAGTTTGAGCATATATTGTACAGTTGGGTGGATTCGAGGAAAAAGGTTTTTTTTTTTTTTTTTACGAGCACTCGCTATTACTAGGCAGTTAAGGGTAATTTTCCTGATTGCCTTTGTGTCCGAGTTGGCCAATAATGCATTTATTTACTGATCATAATACTTATTTCCTATAAATAATTAATTTACTTTTATTTATTTGCATTACTATTCATAAGAAGTTCTCAGCGACACACATACACACAAATTTTAATAATATTACTTTGATGCAACATGATAAAATAGACAAACAATGAAAATGAACAAACAAAAGAAGTTATTTACCAAGAAGTTTCCCTCTGACCGTGTAAGGGGGGGGGGGGAGATAAGAGGGCTATTTTTAGCTTGTCTTTGTGTCCGAAGTGACCAATAATGTATATATTTACTGATCATAATACGTATCTCCTATAAATAATTAATTTAAATTTAATTTTTTTGCATTAAGTGTATTTATAAAAAAGTGCTTGGTGACACACAGCAGTCTGTCACCAGCTCTCTGGCTGTCTTTGTGTTAGGTAGAGAAAGTAATATATAAAATAATAATAATTCCAAAAATAAATACATTTATAACAATCATAGCATTGTTTCCAGTAATACTACACTACAATACAACTACACTACTTTTAGCAATATTACTTTGATACAAACACGATGAAATGGACAAACAATGAAAATGAAACAAACAAAAGTAGATAATTATATTCAGGAAGCTTCCCTGTGGCCGAGGTGTGGTCGTGACAGGTAAATAATCACACAGGAACCTGATAACCTGAGCTGGGCATTTATACAGTGGCGGGAAAAGGCGTGCGTTCTGGAATGTCAACTGAGGTCTAAGGGTTAAGGAACGTTACCCGGGCCACCCCAGTGAACGTTAAGGAACATCACCCGGGCCACCTTAGTGAATGTTAAGGAACATCACCCGGGCCACCTTAGTGAACGTTAAGGAACATCACCCGGGCCACCTTAGTGAACGTTAAGGAACATCACCCGGGCCACCTTAGTGAACTGGGAACATCACCTGGGCCACCTCAGTGAACGCGAACATCACCTGGGGCCACCTTAGTGAACGGTGAGGAAATTTAGTGAACGGAACATCACCCGGCCACCTTAGTGAATGTTGGGAACATCACCCGGCCACTTTAGTGAATGTTAAGGAACATCACCTGGGCCACCTCAGTGAACGTTAAGGAACATCACCCAGGCCACCTTAGTGAACGTTAAGGAACATCACCTGGGCCACCTTAGCGAACGTTAAGGAACATCACCCGGGCCACCTCAGTGAACGTTAAGGAACATCACCCGGGCCACCGATAGCTAGAGCGAAGACGACGAGGATCAACAGTTGGCAGAGCAACAAGTACTTTTAAAGCAATTCTGGAGAATATTCAACATCAAGAAAGCTGTGGACTTCTTGGTGGAGGCATGGGATCAGCTGTCTGTAGCAACTGTTCGTCACGCATGGAGACATGTGTTGCAAGGCATTCCGGCCGTTAGGCAGAGTCAATCTGTGACTGGTGAGGTTCAGACTGTTGCAGTAGCAGTGGACCTTGCCAGAGAAGCTGCGCAGAGTGTTACAGCTGCAGGCTTCTCCGAGACCACCAACGACGACATCCTGGAGGTGATAAGGGATCCTGATGTGACTACCGACAAGATGGTAGATGATGATGACGTCAGTGAAGAGGCAGGTGGTGCGTCATCCCAAGAAAAACGCCGCTTATCCCATAGTAATGTTAGGGGTGCCATCGAGTGTATCGAGAAAGTCAAGCTCCTCCTTTCCGACGACCCTGACGCAAACGGGTATGAAATCTTCACTACCCAGCTGTTGCAGACTACGGAGTCCTACATCAAGGTTTATCACGACAACATAAACACCAGCCGTCAGCAAAGCATAACAGAGTTCTTCGCCCGCAACCCACCACAGCCAGCCCAAGCCAGTGATAGTGACAGAGGTAGAGACAGTGATGATGACTTTGAGGGATTTGTCAGGGAGACCCTGACAAGTGTGGATGACAGTGATGATGACTCACCTGAGGGCCAGTAGCCTGCCCTCTGCCTCGGAACCAGCCTCCATTCCCGTACGCCGACCCATCTCTTCTACTAACGTAAGTGTTAACCCCAACCTTGTTTTTTCTAACCTAACCTTCAGTTTATTGACTGTTCCTTTCTATATTATGTGTTTGTGAATACCATCATAAAGTTAAGATGTTATTTTTAGTAAAACGTACGTATTGTGTCGGGAAAAAGTGAAGTTTGGGGGTCGGCCCAGTCTCTATTTAAATTAATCCCATATGTTATGTTGTTCACTTTACGCGGGCCGCCGTGGGTTGAATTAACCGCGTAAAGTGAGGGTTGACTGTATTTACATTTTTAGTAATAAATAATAACCCAGAGTAAAGTTAGGATAATATAATTGACATCTCTGGATTCCTTGCAGGTCAGGGAATATTTTGAATGTAAACTTCATATATTTTGCACAAATGATAAAATATTTGCTTTGTTGTAAACCAAATTATTACATTAGATCTAAAATTTGTATGTCTAATGCAAAATCCATGATGTTTATATTCAAAATGATCATCATATTGCAAGAATTCCAGCAATGTAAATTATATTCTGGCAGGGTAATTTGTATGAACTTTATGTGCTAAATAAAAAAAAATAAAAAATACATTATACTTCACCGGTATATGAGTAGATGCACCGCGGAAAGTGAAAGTCCGGTTCTAGTGGCAAGGTACCGCGTAAATGAGAAATCGCGGAAAATGAAACCGTGTAAAGCGGGGTAATACTGTATTATATTACAGCATAGTTTCTTTATTTCTAAGTCACATTAGAGTATTGAAATGATTTTTGCCACAACTTTTATAGTTTCATTATATGTAACAATGGCACCATGCATTACCCTCTCCCTCCCTAAGGTGGGACGGGGAGCGGTAGAGACCCTCGTGGCCAGTAGTGGAAGCTGTCAGACACAGTACACAACTTCCCTTGCTCCCTATACAACCCGTAGTGTAATCCACAGAGGGGCGAGGGCCATTTTATTTAAACCCTCGTAGTTTAAGGGATAAGTGTACATAATGTTGTCATACTTGTGCACATAGCTATTTATATGTACTGTATTTTGCACACTCCAGGAACCAGCATGAAAAACTAGCTGATTTGGCTTTCTCGTGGGGTCCATTTTACCTAACCCCCGCAAGCTTTAAGGGAATAGTTAATAATATAAAAAAATTTACACCATAATTGAACCATCTATTGCCTAAAGTCCACCATCACCACTGATAAAACAGGGAAATGGAAACTATGATGGAGGAAACTGTAATTGGGAAGGTAGATCTGTATTACGAAGTGTACACCAGAGTTTGGTAAGGCATACCAGAGTTGTGTGGAGAATTCTGTTGATGTGGCCTTCCTTGTCTCGAGGTGTTAGTGACCGGAGTGTAGATACTCTAGCAGCCAGAATGAGTTCTTTATACTTGTACTCAACAGTAGCCAGAGTCTTCTTTGACATCCACCTATGTTCTAAATTTTGGATGCTTGTGTTAAACTGAAAAAAAAACAAAACATTATTTCATATGTACTGTATAAGTACTTTCTTTTTATGAAAGGTGACATTCAATCAATATAGTTGTATGTCCTAGAGACTGGCAAAGACTGACCATAGTGAAAATAACATGGAGCTCAATGATAGTAAATTATCAACCAAGTGTTACAAAGAAATAAAGGCCTAGAAAAAACTGTCATTAAACAAATGAAAATCAAGACCCCTACCATGTAGACTATAATAAGTGTCCTGTCAGTAAACCATCTTTATTATTTTCAAGTGTATTCCCGGTAGCTACTGACAAATGTACAAGCAAACTGAAATACTAAGGGAAAACTACAATACAGATACTAAGGGGCTGCTAACACGGACTCTCTAAAGAAGGAGCTAACAATAGCAGTAACAGTGAGAAACATAGGTTTCTACTTTAAAATCTTATGGAGGTCTAAGCTCTAGTATATGTATTAAAACAAATTTTTCAAACCTTGTTTGGAAAGTTGATGTCGTTAAGACACTCTGATGCTGCTTCTAGTTCAGATAAAATCTGAAGCTGACTCAGTACTGGATATATGGAACTGCTGCTCTCTGCTCGACTCTGGTGCAACACATAAAATACACAAGTTAAAAATCATGTATTGTGCAAAACAGTACTGTACATCAATTCTTAATTAAACTACTCGGTTAATAACATATGTATGGAACACATGAATTATGGATAACAACATCTCTATAAATAACCATGCTGTAACTGTACTATATAATAACGCTACAACTCTTACCGCATCCCATGAAAAATGTGATGAGAGAGAGAGAGAGAGAGAGAGAGAGAGAGAGATGGGTGGTGTAGTGTTTTGAATGGTCAGCGGCCAGTATTGTACATCAGTGATGAGATAATGGAGAGATGTGTGTTTGTTAGCTATACTCAGGACCGTGTGTGGGTTACTGTGGAGCAGCAGGGAAGTCTAGTTCTGTGTAATGGAGAGAACTTCTAACTAATATCAAGCATCAGTGATTTAGTGTGACAGTTGGTGACGGTAAAATTTACAGTGTCCAGTGCAGTGATAACTCACCAACAATCGTCTGCAGTCTGTACACACACACGGCTTAGTCTCAGGCCGTTCACTAGTGAGTTCGGTAATTGTTGTTGTATGAAGGATTAAGCTAATTTAAGAAATAAATTATTGTAATGTTCTGGTTGAATACACCAAATAAAGGTGCTGTTGCGTGTTTAGTACTTACATCTGACAGTGGGACATGTACTTCCAGGTATGACCGAATAAACATTGTCGTGTGATACTGGACGACTTTGATTAACTCCCCTATCAACCCAGTCATGCCGTGAGCGATTATAGAGACAGCTAAGAAGTATAATGACAGTGACTGAGGGAATCTGTATTGTCTTTGATGCTGGCTACCCTGTGGCAAGAGGTGACAGGGGGGGTCAACAAATGTAAAATACTGTGGATATTCCCAGTACATAGAACATCATTTCTGCTGCAAAGCATTGAAGATCATAAGTAAGTTTTCCTCATTTATTTGTATTCTGTTTATGAACTGTACAGTATTTAAAAACTGACATAGTGGATCAGGCATCTTCTAATGTGTTGAATTTACAAGTTTGTTTGTTTCTGATAAGGTGGGGACATAAACTGTAAGAATAAAAACATGGATGATGAAAAAACTTCAGTATCCATTATCTTGTTCATAACTTACAAGTTTGAGTTGCCTTATGACCCCTTGTCTAGCCTGGTGGGTTTGTTGCTGAAGTGATCCAAAGTCTTGATAATGGAGGGACTGGAGGGCATGTAACATATGGTGGTGAAAATTAACACCATCTTCTGTTTCATCTTCTGAACTCTTTCCATCAAATTCTGTGGACTCCCACTGTGAAAGTCTCCAAGCTGCTTCACACCTAAAGAATGTTTCCTTGAAAACTAAATGTTCCTTGTTTTTCTATATTCATAAAGTTTTTATCAAGCTATACATTTAATACATTTGATTTTCTGTACATTAAATTTCCTCAACAAAGATTACATAATTATTACATAAATTTTTTCTAACCTTATAATTAGTTTCTAAGATACTGAAGTTATACATAATTGTCAGCAATTAATCTAAAATGGTCTGTGCATTTCAATACATAATAGATGGTAATAACACAACTAATAAGAGGTCACTAACATCACTGGCCAGTTACCTGTCCTGAAAAATATTACATCAACCAAAAATTTTAAAAGGATTCTGGGTATTTCTTTTTGTTGTCTTATCCTTCTGTCACTTTCCATACTTGCTATGCACAGTTCTTCCCTATTACCAAACCCCTTCTGTGAGGCATATGTAACACTTGATCCAATCTGAACAAGAGAGGGAAAGGTGCAATGATAAAAGAATTGAATCATATTACAGCATGCCCTTCAAATTCGCGGGGGTTAGGTTCTCAAAATGGCCGCGAATAGCCAAATCCGCGAATAACATTTGCTGACGGGGGGGTTTACATTTTTACTTATGTGCAAAGAAATGTATACTATTCCCTTTATCTGTTTGCCCTTAAGACAATTATTTCATTTCTTTTATCTGTATTGTACAGGAATTCCTCTACTTAAGAACGTTTAACTTACAAACTTTCGGAGATACAAACATCATCACTGAGGGGGGTTACCTGCCAGAACAGGTGTTTAATGTGGATGAGACTGGATTATTTTGAAGAAAATTATAGATGGAACAAATATTACCTACAGTAAGAGGAGGAGAGTGAGCCAGGTTTTAAGGCTGTATTAAATATCCATAATCTTTTCATTTTTTACAATATGTTTGGTCTCTACAAGAGTAAAGTTGGACTTACAAACAAGCCTCAGGAACGTAACTTGTTCGTAAGTAGAGGAGAACCTGTATATATGTGTGTGTGTGTGTGTGTGTAGACACACACAAAACACATACCTGTACAAATAAATAATAATGGAAAATCCTCTCACAAATACTGTAATCAGAAAGAAATTTATTAAAAATGGTGAGTCTAGCCTCAAGTCCACTCTGTGCTTTATTAATAACAAAGCATGGAGTAGATTTGAGGGTAAACTCAACATTTTTAATAAATTTCTTTCTGATTACAGTATTTGAGAGGATTTTTCCATTATTATTTACTTGTATATGTGTTTTGTGTGTGTGTGTCTACACACACACACACATATACAATATTGCACAGGTAAAGGAAATTACTGTCTCTAAAAAGAATGGCTCCCTGTCCCAGCCGCAAAAATGGTGGCAATTTTAAAACTACCCTTAGACATTTTTAGGTACATTCACCCATAAACGTCCTGTTGCCTCTCATCCCGAACCATGAACCCCGAGATTCAGACTCTTGAATCAGAAGCATTTATGGACAGAATAATGCATCAGCCTACTGCTTCGGGTTCATGAGTCTTAATCTCGGGGTTCATGGTTCAGGATGAGAGGCGACAGGACTTTTTTGGGTGACTGTACATCCAGGGTGTCATCAGTGAATAATAGAGGACTGCGAAATAAAAATCCGCGAATTTTCTGGGCGTACTGTATTGTGCTTCAAAAACCCTTGGTAATCTTTTTCAAAACTTTTACTGACAGAGGCTGATAATGTTAACACACTCATGCATCATGATGTGAATCTCATCCACTCATTGGGTAGCACTACAGTATTTGTACAGTAATGCCTCCAATAACAACGTTAATGTGTCCCCCAATATTGCAGTGCAAGGTGAATCGTCTTATCGCGAATCATTAATTACCATTAAAATAAAGCAATAATAATGAGATGCGTTCCCAAGTGTGACCTTCTCATATCTTTTGTGTGGCCTTTTACCCTCTTTTCCCCTAAAACAATACAATTAACGAAAAGTGCAAACTATATTCTTTAAATAATGTTCCTGAATGCACCTTATACAATATAAATGAATAATAATATGGTCACACAAGAGGAGATGGGACGCCATTGTTTTCGTTTGTGTTTACAGCCAGGAGTCCGGGACGATAGTTCTACATGAGAAAATTAAGAAAATAAGACCCTAGTTGTAGCTGTAGTAAAATTAATGTTAAAAAATTAATATACTGTATATGTTTTAAGTAACATTATTTAATGTTAACAAATGGAACAATAGAAGTAGCTAACCACTAATGGCAAAAAAAAAAAAAAGATGGATTGGGAACGCCCACATATATGTAAGTATTTAAGGATACCGCATCATTTATCTGAAGAATATGTACAAAAGATTCATTATTGTTTATTACTGAATATGTATTTGATTGAATTACTCTTTATATATGTGAAATGAACAAAGCAATTCATTAATAATACGTAGAATATTAAAACACACACAAGGAGACAAGACGGCATTGTTTTCGTGAGTGACGATGGTTCTACATAAGAAACTGAAGAAAATAAGACCCTGGTTGTAGCTGTAGTGAACATAATTTAAAAAAATTGAATACCTGTTTGTATGTTTTAAGTAAGGCTATTTAATATTAATAAATGGAACGCTAGGAGTAGCTAACCACTAATGGTGAAGAAATAAGGCGAGACGATTGGGAACGCAAACGTATGAACAGTGAGTGCGTACATGTGAAAACCTATCGTCATTTTTCAACATATGAATATGAAAGCAATACTTATTTACTGTTCATATATGTTTTGAATAATATTTATGAATGTAAAACAAAAATTCTATTCACCAACGGCGGTAAAGTCTAAAACATAAAGACAGCCAATGAATATTGTTCGAGTTTTTACTCAGATGACGAAGTCATCAGGTTCAACTCTGGCTGAAGCTGTAGGTTTCTATAAAGGTGTTGCTGAAACTGTTACTGAACCTGAAATTGATGTTGAAGCTGCTTATGATGCTGAATTTGATGGTGTAGCTGAAGTTGATGGTTTAGGCCTTCGAATAATAAAGCTCTTGAAAGAACCTTGCACAGCTGCTTTCTTTTCTCATTATACATTTTTATGTAGAAGTCATTTGCATTTATATAAATTTTAAGGTTTTGTTCTGTTAATGAATCTACTTCAGAAAATATGTTCATTGCTTGCTCCATATAATATCCACAGACCTCTCACCTTTTTCAAATTGTTTTAACACATCTAGTTTCTCGGCTAAGCTTATACACTACCATCACTTGCTCATGTTGAATAGGGATGCAAAAATGCTGTAAGAAACCTGAGAAAGTTTTTCTCCAGTTCCTGTTCCAGATGTGTGAAAACAAAAGGCACGCCAAGCTCAGGGTGTTGTTTACCACTCATTAGCAAGGCAGCTTCTTTGCGCAAGGCGCTCTTCATTTTTTTTTTACATTAATTTTTTTTTTATAATACATATCGGAATTTAGTTATTATTTATATGAAAATGTAATTTTATTTTATTTTTATTATATTTTGGTCATAAATACAAATGAAATAAGGATGTAAACTGAATTGGGTCCTAAATTAGCTTGGGTTTCAAATACGAAAAGTTGTTGGACGAATCGTTGTTATCCGAGGCTTTACTGTATTGGTGATGTGAATTGCGTAAAAAAATAAAAAGTTTTCAAGACAACCGAGTCAAATTTTTGTGCATCATAGATGACTGTATGATCTTGTGAGGGAAGCTTCCAGAAAGTACCAAAGTGTGAGTGGAGTTCCGCTATCCATCAGTTTCCAGCCATCAGCCGTGCTGATAGGTCACATTTGTCTCTTTATTTCCTCTCTCTTCCTCCACACTATTAGTTGTATCAAAATTCCAAAGCCACCATTATAAAGTTCATCAAATTCTACCTCTAGAACTATCTAAAACCTTGGTAGGTTTATGAGAAATTATCTGACACATAATGCTGGGAACACAAATATTTTTTCTTTATTTAGAGTGAAAAAAATAGTCTTATTCTCAACTTAGTTTTTTCCTGCTGATGTTAAAGCCAAAATAATAATGAAGCCAGTGATGTATAAATCATGAAAAAACTTGAGATAAATAGGCCACAGAGCAAAGATGACCAGACCTCATGTGAGTGGCCCTAAATGATTTTTGTTGTGGACACGGAACTTAACATCTCATTGTGCGCACAAGAGGGTTAATTATACCCTGGCCATTGAAGCTTGCAATATGCCATGTTTAATATGAATTAGCAAACAGTGACAGTTATGTATTTACCCATAACTATAAAGGAAGAAAAGAACAAGCTTACACAGACTATACATGGAAATAAGCCAAATCAAGCTTACCGTGCTTCTGAAACTTCTTGAGAAAACTTGAGTGATACTCCTTGAATATATATACTCAAAGTATTGAAAAACCCAAGTTCACGTAGCCCCTTAACCATTCCTGTGCAAAATAATTAAGTGTAAATGTGTGATAACTAACAGTTATACTCTGAAATATTTTGCTTTAATATAAATTTAGTCAGAAAAAATATATAACATGATACTGTTTTCAAAACTATTATCAAGTGCAAAGGCAAGAATCCTCTTTGTATATAAAACAGTCACTCGCTATTCATTGAAAGAAAATAATCTAAAAAATAAGGAGTCAATAGTACCAAAAGTAGAATTAGCAGCATCATGAATGGCAAAAGCTTCCATCCACTGGCCCCGGTGTTGGCAGCGTAGTGCCCTGGCAGATGAGTCAATGAGTCTGCTGCATTTAACACATCCCTCTACACCATCACTAAGGCTACTGTACACCTGAGGAAATAAACAGTAACACAGAATTTTCATATTAAAACAACATCCATATTGTAACACTAGCATGAGGTGAAATGACTGGTGTCACATAACATTTTGTAACAGAAGACTCCAATAAATGTGAAAATACATTACATTAAATTGTTTGCATGTTGTATGTATATTATGTATAATGTATGTATATTATGTATGTTGTATGTATACTATGTATGTACTCCATTTATATATACAGTCGGCCCTGCACATACGCGGGTTTAGCATACACGGATTCGCAAATACGCGGATTGCCCCGCCGGAGGAATATTATGTACAGTTGGTCCTCATATTACGCGGTTAATGTAACCCGGAGGGTACCGCGGAAAGTGAGAAACGCGTAAAGTGAATAACATAACATATGGGATTAATTGAAATGGAGTCCGGGCCGATCCCCAAACTCCACTTTTTGACGACACACAACTATGTTGTAGTAAAAATATTATCTTAACTTTATGATGGCATGCACACACAATTAATAATTAAGAGAAATATCAATAATATTAGGTTTTTTAACACTTACATTAGTAGAAAAGATGGCTGGGCACACGGGGATGGGCGGTTGGTTCCGAGGCAGAGGGCAGATTATTGGCCCTCACCTGTATCACTTGTATCAATTGTATCACTATCCACCACAGAGGCTTGCAGGGCCTCTTTGTCAAACCCCCCAAAGTTCATATAAGTCCATATCCTCACTATAATTATCACTATCACTGACTTGGGCCGGCTGTAGTGGGTGGCGGGTGAAGAACTGGTCATGTTTTGATGACTGGGCGACCTTGTGCGCACCATTTTCGCGCCTCTTACACAACATGGCGGATGGCGGGAGGTTTGGATCCAAAAATGGCGCGGCTTGCCAGCCGCTCTCCGCGTAATGGGGTTCACGACCGCGGAATGTGAAAATGTTAGGTTCTGGCAAGGCACCGCGTTAACGGTGAAACGCGGAATGCGGGACCGCGTAATATGAGGACCAACTGTACATTGAAGTAATTGAAGTACATTCAAGTTGCGCGTGGCACCGCACACCGCCCGCCACCCCACACACACACACGCGCGTCACGCCACCCCGCGCTCCCTCACCCAGTCAGTCTAGCTGTAACCACGCTTGTGTTGACATCAGCATTGTAGGTCGACCCTGATTTTTTTACCAAAAAATCGTTAATTTATGATATTCCTTGTTTATAGGTCGACCCAAGTTTTTGAGGGTATGGGAACAACAAAACCTTCAGTAAAAACACTCTACGTCCTATAAACTGAGGCTCGCCGTGCCTAAAACACAGTGCCAAAGGCAAATTGTTTACCATTTATTATTACGACACTTTACACTGAAACGCGGGTAGTTTCAACAAAAATATTGTATATTTCCATTCAAGTATTTATTCAAGTCAATTAGGAGGGAATATTATTGTAATACAACAGTTTTTTAACTGAAAACCAGTCTGTACACTAATGTACAAATTTTTTTATCTCTTGAGCAAAATATATGATGTTTATATTCAAATTATTGGCTGTCTTGCAAGGATTCCAGCAATGCAAATTATAATCTCGTAACTTTAGTCTGAGATATTATATAAGATAAAAACTGTAAGCCTAAATAAACCCCTGGCTGAGCAGATGGGGGAGGGAGGGAGGGAGGGACGGAGCCAGCCAGCCAGCCAGCGAGGGGTGGGGGGGGTTGAGGTGATATTGTAGTGGATTCCTCCCCTACAAATGCCATGTGTCGCTGACTGGCCGACCCCCCGCGAATCTACCAGCGTATCCCTTGTGGTCAAGGTCAGGTAACCAGCGACGCCGAACAAAGCGGGGGCCTACCATCAAGCCACACCTACCCCCGCTATATAAGACCCCACCTGGCCGTCATCGCTCTCTTTCTACTTACCGCCACCAGCAAGCAACATCTCTTAACAGCTCCACACCACACGCTCCCTCAGAAAGCTCCTCGCCCTACAGGAACTCTGAGCAAGCTTCGCCCGACCTAGTATCTCTTTAACACTGTGCTGTGCAACAATATATATTACGGGAAACACATTGTGACTTTCTATTCTACCTCAATCCTGAGTGTTGGATATATTACATGTACGTACGTTGTGAGGCCAAATAAGAGACCCTGACAACCTGCCACAACAGTATGCTACAATATGTTTGACAGTTTGAACCGAAGGTCTCTGTGTGTTTATTTAACAGTCCTCCTATGCTTCTCCTATTTTAAAATGCCAGTGAAATGACCTGGGAGAATATAATTAACATTGCTGGGATTCTTGTAAGAAACTGATTAATTTGAATAGCAACATGCTCTAATTTGCACTAGAAATAACAATTTTAGTACCGTAATGAAATTAGTACATGTACACTCCAGCTTTGCACTGAGGTCATTTATTTCTTTAAGTACGGTGTGTGCATGTAAATGGATGAAAATAAATGAAGAAATTTATGTAAATCTACCCAAAAATACAGTTGAAAACTTTATACTGTATTATAAAATGTACTACACAGTATTGTACACTAATGTACTACATTTTTATATCTTGATGAAAATATATGAAGTTTATATTCAAATTATTGGCTGTCTTGCAAGGATTCCAGCAATGCAAATTATGATCTCCTAACTTTAGTCTGAGATATTATATAAGATAAACACCTTAAAGAATAAAGTTATCACCAATCTTTTGTCTGGGAACACAAGGAGGGAGGTAGCCAGCGAGCATGGGGGGCGGGAGGTGAGGTGACAGAGTGTGGTGTTTGTTTATTTATTTGAGATAAGATGTGACAGTTGGGACTCAAGGCCTAAGTGTTTATTTATCATTACTTAAGAGTGACTAAGCTCTTCTCATAATTTGCCACCTTAATGACCTGGGTGAATATAACTTACATTGCTGGGATTCTTGTAAGATAGTGATTTATTTGAATACCTGTATAAACAATCTATATTTGCAATAGACATAACAATTTAAGTACCGTGATCATTTAGTACATGTACAGTACAGGTTTGTTCCACGGTAAAATCTTTTGAACAACGATAGAAAGCGTAAGTCATTGTTTTCGTCATGATTTTATCCCACTTTCCACTGTAATATGTACGTCATTTCAGCAAAAATATTACATTTCCATATTTATTTCTGAGAATATATTCATTCAGTCACAGTTAAGGTAAAATATACTTGTGATGTAATATTTTAATGAAAATACCCGGTATTTAGAAATAAGGTATTGTAGTTTTCTTTTGTTTCAAATTTAATTAACAATAATTGATGTTTCAAATGTAATGAACAGGTATATATATATATATATATATATATATATATATATATATATATATATATATATATATATATATATATATATATATATATATATATATATATATATATATATATATATATATATATATATATGTATGTATGTATGTATGTATGTATGTATGTATGTATACATGCATGCATGTATGTATGTATATATATATATATGCAAATAAATCACTGTAGGTGCACGTGATCCAGGTATATGCTGATAACCACAAGGAAAAAGAAAACAGCTCCTCCCGGACTTACGACAGGGTTAGGGACCCAAATCCAGGTCGTAAGTCGAAAATGCTTAAATAATACATGTACATAGAAAATCTAAAATGGGTGTCTGTTTTTCTTCTCAGCACCACCAAAACTCACCTTTAAGCTTGCCAGCCATTTTAAAGTGAATTACAAACGAAAATTTTCTCTGTGTACTGACGTTAGGACTCAAAAATACGTAATTTGACAAAATTTTGGTACGACTGAGGCAGGTCGTAAGTGCGGGTAGTCGTAAGTCGAGTAAGTCATAAGTCGGGGAGGAGCTGTATATATAAAATAAGTCGTCATACCTTAAGCATTAGTTGACTGATTGTAACAGCTTCAGGGAGGTGTGATATCTGCATTAATGGTGGAATTTGTCTATTCACTGATGAATTCTTTCCATTCTGAGTCTTCTGCACCTCACTTTGTAATATTTCACCTAAAATGAGTTTCCATTTGAAAGGCCATGGATAGAGAATAAGTATATATACATACTGTATAGTAATCTTCCCATTAGCCCAAATAATTGGTCCAGGGTTCTTCTGGGAATGAGAGATTTCTGGGTAACAAGACGAATCTTTCTAACCCGGAAAAATGACCCGTCCCCGGATTTTTCAGGGTAATGGGAAAAATTTACTGTAAAAGTCTAAACTATGCATCTTGCACAGACATACACTATCACACATCCCAGAATGTTTCTGGGTGTTGGGGAAAGTTTTCTGAGAGTCCAAACTATGCACACCATCTTGTACAGACAAACACTCTCCCATTACATTTACGCTGCAAGCACGAGGGAAATCATTTATAATCTTTTATTCCCCACATCTGTTCTAATTGTGTTAGAGAGATAATTTGTTACCATAATGATTCTGAATAAATTCTCTACAAGATTGTCTAATAAAAGATTCTAAACAAAATATTTTGATGTGAAATAATTATGGGGACTCAATTTTTTATTAAAAAACATAAGATATGTTTATACTGGGATCTATAAATCAGTTTAACTAAGTTAGAAACAATATTTTTAACAAAAATAATCCTGAAAAGTTTATTTAAAAGTTTGGTCGAAGAAATACCATATTTTACGGCATATAAGACACAGTTGGCTAAACAGGTCAGCCTGAGTCCTATATGTAAAGTTGCAGTCTCCAGTAAGCTAATGAATCCCCCAGTTGTTGTCTCCAGTAAGCTAATGAATCCCCCAGTTGTTGTCTCCAGTAAGCTAATGAATCCCCCAGTTGTTGTCTCCAGTAAGCTAATGAATCCCCCAGTTGTTGTCTCCCCCAGTTGTTGTCTCCAGTAAGCTAATGAAATGTCTCCCAATGAATCCCAGTTGTTGTCTCCAGTAAGCCAATGAATCCCCAGTTGTTGTCTCCAGTGGTTGTCTCCAGTAAGCAATGAATCCCCAGTTGTTGTCTCCAGTAAGCTAATGAATCCCCCAGTTGTTGTCTCCAGTAAGCAATGAATCCCAGTTGTTGTCTCCAGTAAGCTAATGAATCCCCAGTTGTTGTCTCCAGTAGCAATGAATCCCCATCCAAGCTAATGAATCCCCAGTTGCAGTCTCCAGTAATGTTGCAGTCTCCAGTAAGCTAATGAATCCCCCAGTTGTTGTCTCCAGTAAGCCAATGAATCCCCAGTTGTTGTCTCCAGTAAGCTAATGAATCCCCAGTTGTTGTCTCCAGTAAGCTAATGAATCCCAGTTGTTGTCTCCAGTAGCAATGAATCCCCAGTTGTTGTCTCCAGTAAGCTAATGAATCCCCAGTTGTTGTCTCCAGTAAGCTAATGAATCCCCAGTTGTTGTCTCCAGTAGCTAATGAATCCCAGTTGTTGTCTCCCCCCAGTTGTTGTCTCCAGTTAATGAATCCCCAGTTGTTGTCTCCAGTAAGCTAAAGAATCCCCCAGTTGTTGTCTCCAGTAAGCTAATGAATCCCCCAGTTGTTGTCTCCAGTAAGCTAATGAATCCCCCAGTTGTTGTCTCCAGTAAGCTAAAGAATCCCCCAGTTGTTGTCTCCAGTAAGCTAAAGAATCCCCCAGTTGTTGTCTCCAGTAAGCTAATGAATCCCCCAGTTGTTGTCTCCAGTAAGCTAAAGAATCCCCCAGTTGTTGTCTCCAGTAAGCTAAATGATTGCTCATTTAAACACATTATTATCATTTTTAATTAATTATAAATAATTATTGTAAATATAAAAGCTTGATTTATAACTATTGTACTGATGAGGATAACCCGAGATGATTAACATCTGTACGACAGACACCCAACTCTTCAGAGGTATCTAAGCAGTAACCATTTCGGAAGTCTTACAAGCATTACAATCTATTAATGCCATACCTGCAACATTTAATTTTAAATCTACAAATGGAGATTTACAGATAACTTTCTTTTCACATTTATGTCTGTTAACATCGCTGGTGGCAAATTAAGCCGAGTTAGACTCATCACTGTAACCACCAAGCTACTGAGCCAAGCTGTGGTGTTATGGTTGTTTTTCAACTCGTATTTTTGGGGAGATTTAAATAACTTTCTCCATTTACTTTTACTCGGTTACATACACACACCATCCTACATACATACTGTGAAAAAAGTAAAGACATAATTGTTGCGGGTGTGTTGCTTGGGAATCGGCAGAGGTAGCGTCCTTGCTGGTCTCTGTTGCTATGGTGAACCAGGGAGTACTGTATATGCAAATGACAATGTTAAACTTTCAATTGGCTTTTATTTACTGGTTTGGTAATACAGTATTTTTTGTTGTAGATTATTTACTGGTATTATTTTTATTTATTCCTCACATTTACTGGTACTGTATATATTATTTTAAGAAAACTGTGGCTACAGGAGGAATATACACACACAAGTTTTTTTTTCCGATATACTACCTGCTAAAATGGGGGATGCGTCTAATATGCCTTAAAATATGGTACACTGCACCTGCACCACTCACTAACACAGAGATTGAGTTGCCAGAAAATACTGTGTAGTGTAAAGTGCTATATGTAAGTAACCACAGAAATTGTTTTATGAATAAAGAGAAAACTGTAAACTGTACAGTAATATAAAGATGAAAATAAGAACAAAAAAGTGTTGGAGTAAATTGTATGTGGAGCAGAGGGCGGGTAGCATGGGTGGTGGCTCCTTCCCCCTCTCTCCCACAAGATTCCTTCAACACTTCTTTATGTAATTCCACCACAATTCTTACATAATTTAGGATCATTTGGTGCCCGGTTGATAAAATATTATCCTAAAAGAATCAACTTTCCTGAAAAAAGAATCACATCATGAATTGTTTGTTTACAAAGGCCAAACTGTTTGGCCCAAACAGCTGCTTCCCACAATGTCTGCCTTCAACACTTAAAACAATTAGTACAGTACAGTAGTTTATTTTATTATTACAAAATAAATACTATTGTTGTGTATTTATCATCATTTAATAAGTAATATTGTAGTGTACAGTATTATGCATCTGCATATACCCTGGTTTATTCATTAACCCTTAAAGGTCTGACATCGTCTCAGAGCGCCCGACGCAGTAGGGGTCTGATGTTGTCAATCTAGTGCTTCGTTTTTTTTTTTTTTTTCCCGCATGAGTAGCATGACTATTATTGTGGCAACAGCTCACCCCCACCTCTCCTTGACCACATCTTAAAGCAAATAATCAGTATAACAGTTGTCACCATGGGTGAAGGCCGCCCGTCTACTTCTCTGGATCAACCACTTAAGAACTCCAGCTACCAAGCTCTGCCACTCCAAGCCACAGAGTGGTGAATGTACTGTATAGTGTAATAATAAGGAACCATGTGAAGGTGTTCTAAAGTTATAAGAACATGGAGTGAGTTGGTAGTGCACCATCATTCACTCCCTTGATAACTGTCAGAGGGGTGCTGAGGTACTATGTCTCGCTGACTCGCCAATAACCATAGGTGGTGAGTACAGTAATAATTATGTTATTTCCTATTGACTAACATGTATGTCTAACATTTTATAAGACTAGAACATTCATTTATGATTTTTATTTTTTAGCCTACTATTCAGTTTCTGAGGGGAGGCTTCCCAAGATTTGTCAGACTTTTAAGGTTTTTTTTTTTTTTTTTTTAAAGAAAGGACGGGTGAAAGAAGATTAGAGGTGGGGGAAGGAAGTTGTAGTTCGGAAATTGAAGAAGTTTAGGAAGAGGTAAGAGAGGGTGGGCTGACCGCCTAGCTAAGCTAGTAGTATGTTAGGGTTGTGTCAGGGGATATTTATTGTCTGTCGGTACAGGGTTAATCAGTTGTCTAAGTGTACAAGAACCCAACTGAGCCATCCTGTATCACTCAGTGGTAGTAAATAACACTGTTAAGAAGGTATCTTCATATTAAATACTATAGTGTGTTATAGTGACCCTGTTGTAAGCTGGTCTGCTGAAAGCTCTCACAGGAATGCATCCTGAGTGCAGACCTTGCAATACAGTTTATCCTTTTATTTTCAAGTCATATAAAAAACTACACATCATATTTTTCTCTATTATTGAAGATGTTATATTAATCATGATGAACCATAAACCATAAAAAGCTGACCATTTGAGAATATAATACTGAATCAATAAATAAATAAAGGTGACAAATGCAGCAACACCCTATCAGCCCCAGCCTGCTTACATACTCAGTGTCTTAGTTCAAGGTAAGCCTATAGAAAATTTGATTAGACCACTGTAAAGTATTCTCAGGTCTGATTTGTCAGCTATAGTAATTGAAATTCCTGTACATTAGCATACGTTTTGTTTAACAAAAATGGATTTGTTTCCTTACAATGAATATGGAGAAAGAGAAGTGCAGAAAAATGTGCTCCACAATAGTGAGCAGCTTGAGCCACTTGCAGGTAGTTCACCTGGAGCCAAAAGTTCCTCTCCCAGGGTGTCACTTTGTTTCTGTATGGTGGTGGATGAGAGAATGAACAATATTATGCATACATCACATATCTTTTAGGACTACTTGCCTACTACTGTGTATGGTACAGTATGGCAAAAACAATTTTCTGTACAGCAGCCTTATATCCCCTTATTTTCCCCACACCATCTACACTGTACCATCCGTATTGATGCTTAAACCTATTAGGCAATATTTCACATGAAATCAGAGAAGACTCAAAACATTACCTGTCAGTAAAAGCTTTATCTGGTGTTTGAGCGCGAAGATAATTTATTACATTAAGTAAAACCTGTAGAGCAGCTTTATCAATGCACATATCTATACCTGAAAAGAAACAAAACATAATTTCACAGACACAATACATAGTGTACTACAAGTTTTTTACATTTAGTAGGAATGGAAAATGGAAAAGTGAAAGCTTGATAGACAAGCAAATACAGTAAACCCTCGCTTTACGCGGTTTCACTTTATGCGTTTCCACGTTTACGCGGTACCCTGCCGAACACGGAATGCTCACTTTCCACGGTGTGTGTACCCTTTTACGCGGAGAGCAGCTGGCGGTCCTCTCGCCATCTCTCCCGCCCTATCCCACCATCCGCCATGTTGTGTAAGCGGCGCGAGTAGGTTGCGCAGTGTATGTCTTTGTTGCGTTATCGGTGACGTCATATGACGTATCGGACTGTGATTGGGCCAAGCATCCTTACCTCCCTCCCCGCTAGCTGTGATTGGTTTAATGTACTATGACGTGCCCCGCCGCGGGAGCGTTCAAGCCCCTTGACCTACCCGCGTCAGTTACACCCCTCCCGGCTACACCGTGTATATCGGTATCCATTGTTCCATAAGAATGGCTTCACTGGACCACCACCACAAAGAAACCTTGCATTACCTGGACCCAGCCGCCCTAAGCCAAAGAAGACACGACGTTCCTTAAGCTACGAAATTAAATATAAGATCATACAAGAGTTGGAGAAAGGAACAAGACAGGTTGATCTCGCGCGCCAGCATGGTGTTAACGAGTCTACGATCAGGACAATTAAGAAGGATGCAGCCAAGATAAAGGAGCACATGAACATCACAAAGTCTACAGGTGCTTCTATGATCAAGTATTGCCACAACCAGGTGCTTCTCAAGACGGAAAAATTACTTGTGAGCTACTTGGTGCGTCAGGCGCGACGGAACATGGCAGTGGACACGCGCTCAGTTAAGGAGTACGCACGTGAACTGTATGCTGCAGTATCACGAAAGATGGGAATTGCAGGGCCCAAACTCTTTAATGCTTCCTCTGGGTGGTTACAGAGGTTTAAGAAGAGGAACAAGATCACCAATATCAACATTGGTGGTGAAGAAGCTAGTGCTGACCGTGTTGCGGCTAGGGAATTTCCTCCGTTTTTACGTGAGATTATGGAGGAAGGACAGTACACCGACGACCAGGTGTTTAACATGGACGAATCTGGTCTTTTTTGGAAAAAGCTACCTTCCAAGACCTTCGTTGTGAAGAATGCCAGCAAGTGTCGGGGCCGGAAGTTGCAGAAGGAGCGCATCACCGTCCTGTTTACCACCAATGCCTCCGGTACCTGTAAGCTCAAGTTATCGGTGATCCACGCAGCACGCAAGCCGCACGCCTACAAGAGCATGGACATGACCAAGCTAAATGTCCACTGGCTGACTGCACGTAAGGCGTGGATGTTCTCTACTCTGTCCCTCTCCTGGTTTGATGACTGTTTCGTTCCTGACGTTAAGAAATTCTGTGAACAACACAATGTTCCATTCAAAAATTTGTTGCTGCTTGACAACGCACCAGGACACTCGCCCCTACTGTTAGATCGTCACCCCAACGTAAAAGTGGTCTTCCTTCCTCCCAACACTACGTCTATAATACAGCCCATGGACCAAGAATTGATCTGCAATGTAAAAGCTGCTTTCTCTGCCAAGAAATTCAAGCTCCTGAACGACTACACCAACACCAAGGAAGAGTGCGCGTAACCTGAATGACACCGACATGGATAACAAGAGCGAAGACGACGAGGAAAAACAGTTGGCAGAGCAAGAAGTACTTGTGAGACAATTTTGGAGATCATTCAACGTCAAGAAAGCTGTGGACTTTTTGGTGGAGGCATGGGATCAGATGTCTGTAGCAACTGTTCGTCACGCATGGAGACATGTGTTGCAAGGTATTCCGGGTGGGAGGCAGAGTAAATCTATCACTGGTGAGGTTCAGACTGTTGCAGTAGCAGTGGACCTTGCCAGAGAAGCTGCGCAGAGTGTTACAGCTGCAGGCTTCTCCGAGACCACCAACGACGACATCCTGGAGGTGATAAGGGATCCTCATGTGACTACCGACGAGATGGTAGATGATGATGACGTCAGTGAAGAGGCAGGTGGTGCGTCATCCCAAGAAGAACGCAAGTTATCCCATAGTAATGTAAGGGGTGCCATCGAGTGTATTGAGAAAGTCAAGCTCCTCCTTTCCGACGACCCTGATGCAAACAGGTATGAAATCTTCACTACCCAGCTGTTGCAGACTATGGAACCCTACATCAAGGTTTATCACGACAACATAAACACCAGCCGTCAGCAAAGCATAACCGAGTTCTTCGCCCGCAACCCACCACAGCCAGCCCAAGCCAGTGATAGTGACAGAGGTAGAGACAGTGATGATGACTTTGAGGGATTTGTCAGGGAGGCCCTGACAAGTGTGGATGACAGTGATGGTGACTCACCTGAGGGCCAGTACCGTAGCCTGCCCTCTGCCTCGGAACCAGCCTCCATTCCCCTACGCCGACCCATCTCTTCTACTAACGTAAGTGTTAACCCCAACCTTGTTTTTTTCTAACCTAACCTTCAGTATATTATTCTCTTATTGATTGTTCCCTTCTATATTAAATGTGTGTGAATACCATCATTAAGTTAAGATGTTATTTTTAGTAAAACGTACGTATTGTGTCGGGAAAAATTGGAGTTTGGGGGTCGGCCCGGTCTCTATTTCAAATAATCCCATATGTTATGTTGTTCACTTTACGCGTTTCTCACTTTACGCGGGCCGCCGTGGGTTCAATTGACCGCGTAAAGTGAGGGTTCACTGTATGCACGCGCCTAAAAGGAATTATTTTGGTAAAAAAAAAAATTATTGAATGATCACAATTGATGGAAAAGTTTGCTTGGTCTTGAAGGACAAAATTCGTTAATAATTGATCAATCAATAACAAGTTCCTGTGAGCAATTAAGGATACCAGATACAGTGTTGATATACCCCGGAATCAGTTCTGCCTAATCCCTGATACCTGATTTTTCTCTTACATTTCTATAAATTTTCAAATCCTACTTCTCCATAACTTCTTGCTAAATTAAGTTGAAATTCATGTGGAGGATAGGTAATTTACTCCTCTTAAGAGCAGTACTGTATGTGGTTTATCATAATATATGTTAATACATTTTTAAATCAAGTAAGTTTTTCCAATTTTACAAACTTGTCAATGTACAACTGAGGAAAACTGTGATACTCACCACCAACCCTTGTATCTACAGCAGGTTTGATGACCTCCACATGGTGCTCAAAAAATTTTGAAAACTGCTTTGACAGAATTTCCCTTCGATTAGAATGGTCTGTCCGAAGAGCTGAATGTATGATGAAAGGCAGCATAAAAGCACTGAACTCGGGCTGCAAAGTAAAGAAGTATTTCCTGTAAGATACTAATTTATTTCTTAAATGTTTTTATTTAATACATGAACAAATGAAAACCTCTGTTCTTGTTTATGAGTCATATACTGATAACAAATAATCAGAGAACTAATATAGAGTAAGATCTTGTATTTCGCGATTAATAGACTGGAAAAATTGTGCCAAATGCAAATACATAAACTAATGGGAAAAATAACAATACAGACTGGCCACTTTACATCAACCTCTGATTTTCCCATTTATAACCTACAAATGATACACTTCCTGCCTTTATTGACTTGATTGTGCTTTCCGGGAACTAGTTTTCAGGCCTTCCTCAAGTAACTTAATCACACGCTGCTTATCCTGCATCGAGTACTTGGCAAACTTAACTCCCTTATGATAGTCCCATTTCTCCTTTTCCTTATTTGGCCGCTTAGGTGGGTCTGTCCCACCAGCACCAGTAGGACCCCCAGGTGGTAGCACCACCCAAAAAAGCACACAATAACAGCCTGGGTGGTCGCTAGGATGGCGCTGGCTACAACACGAGAGTTACGTTCTTGTAAACCTCTTTTACGTTCACCACCAGCAATTTGGTCACCAGAATGCTTCTTGGAAACATTCTTCTTACCCTGTCTTTCCATATTCATCGCTAACACAACAAAATTGGAGAAAATAGCAAAAATCACGGAGTAATTGACAGAAACCGCGCAATTCAACTGATCACGTGATGTAAACAGAGCGCTGGTGCAAACCGTTATTAGTCCTCACAGTGAAACATTCTATTTACTTATTCTTTTCATGCAGTATTTATGGGTAACAGCTAAATTCGCAAAAAAAAAAAAAATAAAAAAAAAAAAAATACAGAGTACCTCTCAAAAAAACACTTGACAAACAAAAGACACGAATCAATTGAACATGTGATGTCGAACATGGACTGTACACATTGCATAACCCCGTGCCACGCTTAAAACGCTGAGGATGGAATCAAAACATTGAGGAAGGAATTGCGCTATAGCCAACATTCGTATGCAAAAATTCGCGTTTTACAAACAGCGTTCCCCTATTCGTCAATCACGTTGCAACCAATTCGCGTTGACAAAACATGAGTTGTAGCAGAAATGACTGTAACTGGTATGAGGGCTGTGAAATTAAAAAACGTGAAATGAAATCGCGCGAAATATGAGATCTCACTGTACAATTATCATAAGTAGAACTATTGTATTATTAAAAGGATTTGATAAAACTAACAAACAAAAGCTGGCACATATTATTACCTTCACCTTACAAACAGGTAAGACTTGTGTGATAACTTCACTGCCACAGCCAGCCTGAATAAGCTCACATGCCAGATGTGTTACCCACTCCTCATACTTGCTCCCACAAAACCAGAGGTCAGAGTTTCCCACAAGTGCCTTATAGCTGTTACCATCTACTCCTGAAAGAAAGTTATTTTTTTATGCTCTATTATGGATAGGAAGTTAAATTTTCAAAATAGAATACAGTAGTACCCCGATTTACGCGGTCAATTGAACCCACAGGGTACCGCGGAAAGTGAAAACCGCGTAAAGTGAACAACAGAACATATGGGATTAATTCCAATAGAGACTGGCCCGACCCCCAAACTCCACTTTTTCCGACACAATACCTATGTTGTAGTAAAAATAACATCTAAATTTTATGATGGTATGCTCACACAATTAATATTTAAGAGAAATACAGTCGCCAGGTTAATGTCCATTCAAATAATGGACTCAAATCACCCCCCCCCTCTTCCCAGCTCACTGGCCCCTACCTCTCTGAGAAATGATTGGGTGAAACACTAGATTTTAACGTTTAGTAATAAATAATACCTCAGACTAAAGTTAGGATAATATAATTGACATTTCTGGATTCCTTGCAGGTCAGGGAATATTTTGAATGTAAACTTCATATATTTTGCACAAAAGATAAAATACTTGCTTTGTGTAAACCAAATTATTACATTAGATCTAAAATTTGTATGTCTAATGCAAAATCCATGATGTTTATATTCAAAATGATCATCATATTGTAAGAATTCCAGCAATGTAAATTATATTCTGGCCGGGTAATTTGTATGAATTTTATGAGCTAAATAAAAAAAATAAAAAATTATACTTCAGGCGTATATGAGTAGATGCACCGCAGAATGTGAAAGTCCGGTTCTGGCAAGGTACCGCGTAAATGAGAAATCGCGGAAAGTGAAACCGTGTAAAGCGGGGTAATACTGTACTCTTTAATTTCACATTTACACTGATTCCCTATATCTTGAGATTTTCTCTAAAGTAAATTTCTTGTGGCAATTTACTAAAAAAATATGACAGATAGGTACATTTCACTAATTTAATCTTTTAAAGTTAACCTCTTAAACATTTATGTACATTGAGTTTTAGTAATTTTATCTCGCTATAAAAAATTGAGTGCTTTTGAGAAATAAAATATGCAATATCATTATGACCATTACCAATACAGTATTACAAAATAATATCAACTTAAAACATACCTGAAAAACTGGTGGATTTTGCTTTTGGTTTAGAGTTTGGAAGTAAAAGAATCAACTCTTCTTTGACTGTTGCACTGAGTTTATGGAAAGCATTATAACCATACCTTGTTGACAAGACTTCCTGCAAGGCAGAACCTGCTGCCTGCACAACATTATTGTCCTCTGAGGTCAGATATCTGCAAAACAAAATATGGATAATAACAAGTGATGGGAAAATTCTTACAGTACTGTACAGTACTACTGCTCAGCCCAGCCACTATGAACCAAGTAGGAAAAAGCTTGCACAAGTGATTATACACAAATAAATAAATATGTAAAGTATATACAGTAGTTGATCCCTGTAACATAAGTTACCTCTTGACACATCCTGTAATAAGAAAAAGGAAAAGGAAAAATGAGGACAAACTTGTTCAGGAAATGAATTCATAAATCAACCTGTGCACGCAATGATCTATTTACGAGAAAATTAATTATTCTTTTTAATGGAATTCATTTGAGAGGTGATTCAATTTAGCGGAACGAATTTGTGCCAGAGTTTGATCTCCGGTTGGTGAGATCAGTCAGTTTGCTGCTGCACCTCACTGTTGTAGTCTCCCAGGTTTATTGTAGACTCTCACCATGTATATCTTTGTCACCATGCCTGAAGCGAGTGCTGAAGAGAAGGGTAAGAGAGTCTCTCTCTCAATTTTATAGAAACTAAAAATTGTCATTAGTTATTTTATTAGATATTTTGCTAATATTCTGTAAGTACTGTACAGTATATGTATGTGCAAAATCATAAGACATGTACGTTTGGGAATGTTAACAATGGGTTCGCGGCCTTGTCAGGCATTTTTGCCAGTTTCGAAGATTGTCATTTGGTTGACAACCCCCCCTCTCACTTTCTTAGTATTTCTACAAGTGGCTTTTGAGTCTATAAATAGGGGGTCCTCGTTATCCATGGTTAATTAGGGGCCAAAAAAATGACTCTGATAAAAATTCACTTAAAGTGGGGAATCAATCCCATAAAAAATAATGAAAATAGGCCAAATTGAGACCATAATATTGTAAACAACTAAAAAAAAAATATGTGATATCTTTTAACAATTAGTTACCTTAGAAACATTTGTTAAAACATTATTTAAAGAAATTATTTAACTTTATAAATTATTTATTGTCCTTAATGTTCATTGGAGTGAGTGTGTGGAGGCAAGGTGCCAGTGACCCGGTGGGGCACACTCACTCCAGTGGTTCATTGAGACAAAATATTTATTATAATGTTTTAAAAATAAATAATTTTAACATAAAATATTTTAAATCCATAGATTTTATCCAGAGTTTTTGAATGGGGTCCACTTAAATGCTGGCACTTTTTTTTCGTGGATGGTCACAAAACGTTAACCACTTAACTGCGGATAGTGAATACTCTTATAACGAGGACCTCCTGTACTGCCAAACTACGCAGTACCTGAGAATGACATATGAATAGTGTGATGAGCATCTAATTTCATGAAAAGTAACCATTTGCAAGTTGCTAAATTATGTTGCAGATGCATTCCAAAAATTGCATTATTATTCAGACGTTATATTCCCAAGACATATTTGGTCACCCAAGCCTTTTTAGTGAGCTTTTTACAGTGGAGACTCTCAGTTAAAGTGTTGTACAGGTGGTCCTTGTTACCGATCTACATCATTTCACATGTACAGGAATACCCCGGTTATCACACGGGACACATTCCTAAAGGTCACTGCAATTAAAAAACCTGTGAATATCGGGACAATTGCCCCCATACGAATTAATTAAATGGGAGGATGAGTTCCCAGCCAGCAACTTTCCCTAGATATTTTTTCTATACCGTACGGTAACATCTCCGATAGCCAGAATCCCTCCTAACCGAACCACTACAATAGCTGGTATTGAAATTTGCTCAAATTTTTTATGGAAAAATTCTCAATTCAGGGTTTGGGAACAAATTCCAGGGTTGAAAATTAGGTGCATTTTCTGAAAATTCCAAGAAAAATTCTGGAAAATCTCAAATTTTAATTTCTGGGTCTGGGAATAAATTTTTAGGGCATTCCAAAAGATTGCATCATGCTCCAACCCATCCCCACATGCCAGGCACGTGGGTGGCCCACCTGCTTGAATCAGTTAGTTCATACTCTGCTGACATCATAGAAGGTTGTTCCCTTGCTAGCTGTGTTGTACCGTGCTGTACATTACTGTACCAGAACAAAATCAGTCAAGAAAACAGAGCTAAAGCAGTGTTACGTATGTAAAAAGTGATTACAGTTACATATACTGCACTGTACATTCAGTAAGTGGAAAACACTGGAGCACCTTACCTTTTGTCTGTATTCCAGACATCTTCAGGTCATAAGACCCACTAATCTCCCACCCAACCTTCACCACAAGTGTTAAGATGTGATTACAGTTATGTATAACAGTCAGCTGAGAGAAGTGCCTGCCTACTCTAGGCAAGAGATGACAGAACCTGCTGGTGAGTACAGTATATACAGTACAGGTATAGTAGTACAGTAGTAAGGGAAATATTGTACTATAGCAGGGCATAGCTACAGAAGCAATAAGAAATAAAGAATGAATGATAACAATTGAAGACACAATATGTGTATGTATTTGCTCTGTACATCTTACAGTAAACAGGAGAAGTCGTTAAAAAATATCTATAAACAGCAGCATTTTCCTCCTCACCTGTTTAACATTGCGATTATTTTACAATAAATATCGCTATCTGAGGTGCCAATCATGACAAACTTAGAATTCTCGTCTTCTATGTAGAATACTGGTGATCCAAGAGAGATGGGGCCCAACTCTCCAAGGCATCTGCTTGCTTGTAATGCAACCTAAAAATTGGAAATACATATGAAACGATATCTTAGGGCATTCTAGTGTCATGGTTGCTCAAATAAATACTTCAAATGGTATACAGTATAATATACATGAAGAAGGAAAATTTGTGGTGATATATAATGATGTCAACAGAGTTGCATGACAACAGCTGTCAGTTTTATTAGTGTATTACTTTGCTAACACCCCCCCCCCTCCCCACCCCAAATACCCCTGTACAGTACCAGATGAAATTGTCCAAGCCCTGTCGTTTATTGAAGGACTCAATGAATGGCAGTTTCTTTTTTTTCTTCCATATACGCACATAAAATAAAAGTTTGCACATCATTTCCAACCATCAAAATGTACATCTTATATGGTACACTTGAGTACTGTACAGTATCATGAATCAAAATTTCTTAGTCATGGAGTTTCCATATAAAATTTTTGGAGAATTTCCACTTTCTTAGACACTAGGCTTTCTCTGTTTTCTGCTAATTATACTATGCTGCACTTTTTCCCACCTGAGAAGAGATGCCCTGCCCCTCTTCAAAGAGTTACAGTTGATTGGCTGTTTCAAATATGTCTGATTTCGTCCTGAAGTAATGATGTATTTCTAAAAGAGTTTATTCATAATCACTGGGATGACCGTTTCTGATGAGAAAGATATTTAGCTAAATTATATGAAGATACATACCATACATTTATTATTTCAAACATGATCACGTAGGAAGTTTATCAGAAAACTCATACATGAATTAACTGTTAAACTCTGGTAGCAAATTCGTGCTTTCAGAGTACGTATTTAATATATAAAGGGGGCCCCCACAAATTTGCAGATTTTTATTTCGCTATCCTCTATTATTCACGGATGACACCCTGGATGTACCCAAGAATGTCTGTTGGTAGTTTTAAAGTTCTAGAGACAGTACAAATAACCCTCACTTTACGCGGTCCTACATTCCGTGTTTCCACGTTTACGCGGTACCGTGCCGAAACCGGTATGCTCACATTCCGCGGTGCGTGTACCCCTTTATGCGGAGAGTGTCTGGCTCGACGCTATTTTCAGATTCGCCCCACCCGCCTGCTCCCGCCTCCGCCTGGGCAAGCCGCGCGGTAAGATTGCGCAGTGCATGTCTCTGTTGCGTTATCAGTGAAGTCATATGACGTATCGGACTGTGATTGGCCATGCATCCCTACCTCCCTCCGTCTGCTAGCTGTAATTGATTTAAAGTAATATGACGTGTCCACCCGGGGGAGGGAGGGAGGGAGGGAGGGAGGGAGGGAGGAAAGATGATGCTTGACCTAGCCGCAGCAGTTTCATCCCTCCAGGCCACACCGTGTAATCGTGCATCCATTGTTCTGTAAAATGGCTTCTGCTGGACCACCCCCCCCAGAGAGAATCCTTTCCTTACCTGGACCCAGCCGCCCTAAGCCAAGGAAGACACGACGTTCCTTAAGCTACGAGGTGAAGTACAATATCATCCAAGAGTTGGAGAAAGGAACAAGACAGGTTGATTTGGCGCGCCAGCATGGTGTGAACGAATCTACGATCCGGATGATAAAGAAGGATGCAGCCAAGATAAAGGAGCACATGAAGATCACAAAGTCTACAGGTGCTTCTATGATCAAGTATTTTCACAACCAGGTGCTTCTCAAGACGGAAAAATTACTTGTGAGCTACTTGGTGCGTCAGGCGCGACGGAACATGGCGGTGGACACGCGCTCAGTTAAGGAGTACGCACGTGAACTGTATGCTGCAGTGACACAAAAGATGGGAATTACAAAGCCCAAACCCTTTAATGCTTCCTCTGGGTGGTTACAGAGGTTTAAGAAGAGGAACAAGATCACCAATATCAACATTGGTGGTGAAGAAGCTAGTGCTGACCGTGTTGCGGCTAGGGAATTTCCTCCGTTTTTACGTGAGATTATGGAGGAAGGACAGTACACCGACGACCAGGTGTTTAACATGGACGAATCTGGTCTTTTTTGGAAAAAGCTACCTTCCAAGACCTTCATTGTGAAGAATGCCAGCAAGTGTCGGGGCCGGAAGTTGCAGAAGGAGCGCATCACCGTCCTGTTTACCACCAATGCCTCCGGTACCTGTAAGCTCAAGTTATCGGTGATCCACACAGCACGCAAGCCGCACGCCTACAAGAGCATGGACATAACCAAGCTAAATGTCCACTGGCTGACTGCACGTAAGGCGTGGATGTTCTCTACACTGTCCCTCTCCTGGTTTGATGACTGTTTCGTTCCCGATGTGAAGAAATTCTGTGAGCAACAGAATGTGCCATTCAAGATTTTGTTGCTGCTGGACAACGTACCAGGACACTCGCCACTACTTTTAGATCGTCACCCCAACGTGAAAGTGGTCTTCCTTCCTCCCAACACTACGTCTATATTACAGCCCATGGACCAAGAGTTAATCTGTAATGTAAAAGCTGCATTCTCTAACTAAAAAATTCAAGCTCCTGAACGACTACACCAACACCAGGGAAGAGTTGCGTAACCTGAGTGACACCACCACCGATAGCAAGAGCGAAGACGACGAGGATCAACAGTCGGCAGAGCAACAAGAACTTTTAAAGCAATTCTGGAGAATATTCAACATCAAGAAAGCTGTGGACTTCTTGGTGGAAGCATGGGATCAGCTGTCTGTAGCAACTGTTCGTCACGCATGGAGACATGTGTTGCAAGGCATTCCGGCCGTTAGGCAGAGTCAATCTGTGACTGGTGAGGTTCAGACTGTTGCAGTAGCAGTGGACCTTGCCAGAGAAGCTGCGCAGAGTGTTACAGCTGCAGGCTTCTCCGAGACCACCAACGACGACATCCTGGAGGTGATAAGGGATCCTGATGTGACTACCGACGAGATGGTAGATGATGATGATGTCAGTGAAGAGGCAGGTGATGCGTCCCAAGAAGAACGCAAGTTATCCCATAGTAATGTTAGGGGAGCCATCGAGTGTATCGAGAAAGTCAAGCGCCTCCTTTCCGACGACCCTGACGCAAACAGGTATGAAATCTTCACTTCCCAGCTGTTGCAGGCTATGGAGCCCTACTTCAAGGTTTATCACGACAACATAAACACCAGCCGTCAGCAAAGCATAACAGAGTTCTTCGCCCGCAACCCACCACAGCCAGCCCAAGCCAGTGATAGTGACAGAGGTAGAGACAGTGATGATGACTTTGAGGGATTTGTCAGGGAGACCCTGACAAGTGTGGATGACAGTGATGATGACTCACCTGAGGGCCAGTAGCCTGCCCTCTGCCTCGGAACCAGCCTCCATTCCCGTACACCGACCCATCTCTTCTACTAACGTAAGTGTTACCCCCAACCATTATTTTTCCTAAACTAACCTTTATTTTTCCTATCCTAACCTCTTCTATAATAATTGTGTGTGCATACCATCATAAAGTTAAGATAATATTTTTACTACAACATAGTTGTGTGTCGTTAAAAAGTGAAGTTTGGGGGTCGGCCCGGTCTCTATTGCAATTAATCCCATATGTTATGTTGTTCACTTTACGCGTTTCTCACTTTCCGTGGTACCCTGTGGGTTGAATTAACCGCGTAAAGTGAGGGTTGACTGTACTCTAACATATTCCTTACAGACAGCACATGGTTATTTTGCACTTTCCAATAAGTCCTTCACCCAAGGCAGCAATTATTATTATTATTTTCAATACAATCACTCTCACACCCTCCAAATCCTTATTGTCCTTCCATTTTTTAACTGTTTTACTATCTCTGCAGAGAAACCTTCTATCATCACTAAATAATTAGCATACAACAATTATCTAGGTAAGTAGTCCTTAAGTCTTGTGACAGTGTATCTAACATCACAATAAACAGAAAGAGCTCAAGACAGACCCCTGATGCATACCAACTTTCAATTCCAATTCCTCACTTTCCATGCCATTTACTCTCACAGAGGTTCGTGAACCCTCATACAACATATTGTTCTGCTAGGTGCCTGTAGGCTCACAGAGGTTCGTGAACCCTCATACAACATATTGTTCTGCTAGGTGCCTGTAGGCTCACAGAGGTTCTTGAACCCTCATACAACATATTGTTCTGCTAGGTGCCTGTAGGCTCACAGAGGTTCTTGAACCCTCATACAACATATTGTTCTGCTAGGTGCCTGTAGGCTCACAGAGGTTCGTGAACCCTCATACAACATATTGTTCTGCTAGGTGCCTGTAGGCTCACAGAGGTTCTTGAACCCTCATGCTAGGTGCCTGTAGGAGCATGTTAAAACTATGGTAGTATTTCTGTTTATCACAGTTAAGGGAAAGATGCAATATACAAAGATATAATACAGAGACAAGGCTAGAGGTAATTTGTGCACCCAGGATTGGATACCATGCTGTTTACTGTCTCATTTGAATTAAATGTGTTTATTTCATTGTGAATTACTTTATAGAACACAAGGTATTTATATACTATAATGTGTATGGCAAACATACGCAAGCATAGAAAATGACCATAAAAGAGTGATGAAAAAGATGATGGCATGTAAACCACTTAACCCTGCATATCATTATTCGTATTAGGAATAATTCCTGCTCTCCACTTAAAACAAATTAACAGTATTTTCTGGATAAACAGATTTAATCAAATTTTCATGACTATAGAATGATACCAAGGAATATAACATCAAGTTATGAAGTGACTACATGAACTATATTAAATGATCTGGCCACATAAAGGCCTCTGATAACCATTAATTAAAAATGAAACATTATACATCCAAGTATCCAGTACGACAAGTAAGGTGGAAATACAGAGTTAAAAAATGACCACCTACTCTAAGTACAGTACTGTACCTGTTCATCACTTCCAGATGCAAGGGTAATAAGGCGGTAGGTGAGCTGATGTCCCACACTCTCTTGGTTTAATCCACCAGTTCTATACAACTCTCCAATCCGAACTCTGTGAACTTGTAACTGAAAAAACAATAAAGAGTTCAATTTGGAACTAAAGCCAAAAACTTAGTTATTTCAAGTACTGCAATAGTTCCCCTTTATCTGACAAATTAAATCCAAACCATGAATTAATCCAGTTATTGACTTTGACATCATCTTATGCATTTACATACCATTGTCAGGAGGTGTAAAACAGAATGTGGTTTTATCTGACCCAAAGACTGAGAGAGAAAATTTTCTGTTTCATCATGAAGTGAGAGATTACCACGGTGAGAAGCCTTAAGTTGAATATGAAATTCTCTCAGAGTGTCCAGGCTCTGAAACTCTCTGTAAATAAAGAAAACAAAATTATATTAATAAAAAGATAATAATAAAGTTTGACTACAGTAAATATATCGACTATCAGCACAACTCCTTCACATACAGAATATTCTTTAAGTATCTAAAAATATATTTTTTTACCTGCTGCTTTTCAACAAAGTATAAGTAGTGAATTTATCATTTTATAATCACTTCACTGAATTTATTGAACAAAATTACTTAAATTATGAAGGGTGATTCAAATACTGGCAATAAATCATAGTACAGTAACTGCAGGTATTCCTTGATATACTGTATGTATGTATGGAAAAAAAAAATTATACATTTCACATTTTGACACCTTTTTTTCTTTAAAGAATGTAACTTTTAGTTGTCACACAGTCAAGGTGGCCACCCAGGATGTGAAGAGATACATTTACACTCTACTATACCTGTACAATGTTCATCTTTTCAGTGTATTTATTCTTTTCTATTATTTTTACACAACATATATTTGATGAACTTTGTGTGAAAACTCCTCCAGATGACCATCATTTTCCCTCCCTGGAAGACAAAGGTTGGGTCACACGAACACCCTTTCCGTCAATTTTCCAGGTCTCCGTTGTTTTTTCTACAAATTGTCATTTTTCTAGTCTGTTTCGCTCAAATATTTCTGCTTGCACCAATTTCTGTGTTCAAGTCAAGATCTATATGTGACAATGAGGACATTTACAGGTACGTATATAAAATAAATATTGAACCACGTAAAATAGCTATATTAGTTTTAAAAGTATTCAGTATCGCATTTTTAATAAATTGCTTAAGTCTAAAATTTCTTATTGATGTTGATATTTGTTAATACATCTGATATAATTGTTTACATTGTGCACTGTGTTCAACTTCTTCTCAGTCTATTCCTGTGTGGACACGCCTGTCTGAGTGATTGATTAATAGTAGTAATTACATCCTTGGCGATGCAACAGCTTAGGTCATATGTCGCCAAATTAAAATAAAGACTTAAAAGACTAATATAAAATAATGTAAGATAAAAACACAATATATAACACTGAATTTCCATAAAATCCATTTATATGTTAATAAATAAAACTTAAAGCAAGTGTAGAAGGCCGGCTTCCTCAACAAAGAGAGGACATCTCCTCCCAGCACCAAAGTGTGAAGAATACTTACATGATAGACAATATTGGCTGTGGGATCCAAGGGATGATAGATACAGTAAAAAATGAAGAGGAAGGTGCACAACACCATTTTCTTTGTTTACAATTGACAAATACAGAAAGACTGTTGTGTGTGACAGGGCGTGCTCAGAAAATTGACAACTTCTAGAAAATTTATGGAGTAAAATTACGGAAAAAAGTGCTAGTGAGGCGCCGCCTTAACCTTCAATAATACAGTACCTTGGTTTATCATGATGCAAATCAAATAAAATAAAAAGTTTTCAAGACAACTGAGTCAAATTTTTTTGCATTATAGATGACTGTATGATCTTGTGAGGGAAGCTTCCAGAAAGTACCAAAGTGTGAGTGGAGTTCCGCTGTCCATCAGTTTCCAGCCATCAGCCGTGCTGATAGGTCCTATTTGTCTCTTTATTTCCTCTCTCTTCCTCCACACTATTAGTTGTATCAAAATTCCAAAGCCACCATTATAAAGCTCATCAAATTCTACCTGTACAGCTCTATAAAATCTGACATATGATGCTGGGAATGCATGTAATTTTTTTCTTTATTTAGAGTGAAAAAAATAATCTTATTCTCAACTTTGCTTTTTCCTGCTGATGTTGAAGCCAAAATAATAGCAAACTCAGTGACATAAATCATGCAAACAAAATATATTTCTTGTGGGATAAATTGGCCGCAGAATGAAGATGACCAAGCCTCACGAGTGGTCGCGTGTCTTTTGTTGTGGTCACACACACTTAAAATATTTTAGTGTATATGACAAGGTTAATGAATTGACTTAAAATAACAGAAACCCATTGTATGTTAGGGGATACTTGTACAATAATTTATTATTTTCTATAAAAAAAAAAGCCATAAGTTCTGAACAAAAGATGACAAAACAATTCCCAGGCTGGGTAAGTTGATACCCAAGAATAGAGCCTAAGTGGTACAGAACAGGTAGCAAGTCAAAATATCATAAATCAGGATCATTATAACATGGGACTCCATGGGATGCATTTTCAGCCATTCCAATACCCACAGGCATCACCAGAAAAAATCCTACACTAATAATATACATAAAACGATTAAACGAGACTCACTACACCATTAAGAACAAGCCTGGTCATCATTACATGTCCCCTTTCAAGGATAAAGGGACCTCTTGTAGGTGGAGTGGAGTCGTCACTCTGACTCCCACACAGCCTCTGGGGAGTCTCATGTCAATTCGTAAAGTCAAGCTTCACCTCCAGAGACATGGTTTCCTGGGTGCCTTGGCCTTTCCAGACATTTTCAAAATTGCATTGCTCACTTCACAATCAAAAGCACTTTGATATTGATACTAAAACAGTTTATTTAGCCAGAAAAATACAGATATACAGAGTGGATAATAATAACAATACAGTAAAAGTCCAAAAATCCGGACCACCGAGAATCCGGACATTTCAATTTTTTTTTTTAATAATTGAGCAGGCTTTTGTGTGTATGTGCGCATGCATGAGCGCCACAGCGACAACAAGCGACCACACGGTCGCCACTTTAAAACGAGCAATCAAACTGTGACAACGTATGTAATTTTGAGTCCTACTCTTTCCATTTACAAAGTACTGTACAAGCCCATAATTATGGCTCCTAAAGTAGATAAACTTCGTTGTGTGAAGAGAAAGAAGAACACGTTGAAATTGAGTGACAAACTTGAAATAATTAAGAAACTAGAATGTGGTGTGAGCAATACTGTTCTAATGGAAACATACGACATTAGAAAGTCTACAATTTATGATATAAAAAAGGCAAAGAATAAAATTCTAGAATCCACAGCTTTTTCTTTAAAACTGCTTGTTTTGATAAATGAAGCATGCTATATTTGCTAATGAATAAACTATCAAAATGTACCTATTCATCTCTTCTTTATTCCTCCTTAAATTTGAATTTTAAAAGTACTGCCTGAGAATCCGGAAAATCCGAAAATCCGGACCGACCCAATCCCAAAGCAGTCCGGATTTTTGGACTTCTACTGTATTGACATGGCTGAGCCAGTTGAGAACCTGAGCTCTCTTAGTGGTACTTTTCACAAAAACAGAGCAAACAATGATAATGTTATTGTGGCTGACACTGCTCACATCATGTTCACAACAACAGAGACAAAGCACTTTACAGTTACAAAAAACAAAATAAAAAATCACTTCACAGTCACAAAATGGAGTACAATGTGGACATTAGTGATGTCCTCTAACTGTAAGGTAAAAACCAAAAAATAAGTAAAAATATTAGTACAGACCGGCAATCGTTGAGTGACACCATCACGGCCGTGTGCGATCACCATGGAACACAGCTTGGTACTGTAGTGCACTGGGTGGCCATTTGGTGGCACACATTTGACAACAACCACAAGTCAACATGTGTGTCTGTGCAAGAGTAGTGTTCATTTCCTTAAGTACTTATATGCTGACCTAAAGGAAAGTGTAGTTGTAAATAAGTATAAATGAGGGATATTAAACCAAAATGTACTTACTCATCATCTGGTAAAGGTGGTAAATCAGACACAGCAAGTTGAACATCAGGGTGAGTGGTTGTCAATATTTCACGGATGATACTTACAGCTGACTCCTTAACAGCTGATGATGTTTTTGTGAGTGGTAATAAACTGTCAAGAAAAAATGAGAATTACAAATACTGTAATTTTTAATGGAATCCTATTAAGGCTTTTTAACCCTTTCAGTCTAAGCCCTATTTGCAAGGAGATGCCTGACCTTATAAATTAGTTATTCATAAAAGTATAAAATAATAGTAAGAATAATAAAGACCTTTATTAGCAACTGTAGAATTCTGTTCTGTTTTCCTCTACATAACAATAATTTTGGCACTCGCACAAGGTTGCTCTCCCCTCTATCACCATAGTGATGACTGTGGAACTCTGAGAGTAAAGCATCACTGCTGGTGATTGTATGGTATCTAAAGTATACAATCTGTGGCAACTGAAAACACCTTTGAAACTGGGGCAGAAAAAAAAATTGTATGACACACTTAGAAGTAGGACAGTCACACACATATAACACCAGACATAGTTAGTATTAAGGGGTAAAAATAAAATATAATCGGTTCAAAATATATGGACCAAAATCTCAAAAACTGTATCCAATAAAGGTGGATTCTAAACCTAAAAGGAGGCAAGCATGATACTGAGACCAGACAGGGCTAGTCAGTGCTGCTAGCTATGCAGTAGACTTAGCTAAACAAGTTTGTAAGAGGTGGTATACAAAAAGTTACCATTAATGATACTAATTGAATTCTCATAAAAATTACACTCTTACTTATAATTATTTTTCATTCAAATAACAGGAAGTAGTAAAGTGACCAACAACAGTAGCATGGAGAGAAGAGAACAAATTAGGCACACAGAACCAACGTAGGACAAGTGCCATAAATGAAACAGAGAAAACAAAGTTAAAGAATCTTCAAACTACCATTACTATGGAACCAGTGAAACTATTAAGGTGGCACATTATAGCATTGTTAGAGCAGATTTAATTGACACTTCAATTCTGTACTCCTCAAATGTTGCAGCTAATATTATTCCAACTACTACTGTTTACCTGTGTCTGCCCATTTCACTGTATCAATTCCAAATAAATACGAGGTCCGACACAAAAATAACGAGACACCCTATAACTCGGGAGCCAAGAGAGGGAGGGGAGGGACAAACAGATGGTTATGGACATGTTCTAACCTGTCAGTGTGACAAGGCTCAACTCGATCGCTTCACTCGGTACAAATGGACGCGTGTTGAAGTATAGACGTGTTCTTACGCTCGGTCGGAAAATGTCGGACTGCAAAACTGAGCAACGAGTTAAAATCAAGTTTCTCGTTAAACTTAAGAAATCCCAGACGGAAACTTTTCTATTATTGACCAAGGCTTACGGTGAAGATTGCATGTCGGGGGCACGAGTTTTTGAATAGCACAAACGATTTTTGGAAGGCAGAGAAACCGAGAAAGATGATGACCGCCCAGGCCGTCCACGCACAGCAGTTACCGATGACAACATTGAAAAAGTGCGAGATGTGATTAGAAAAATACGTAGGTTGGGTGTTCGAGCAATAGCTGAGAAAGTTAATTTAGACGAGGAAAGTGTTCGACGCATTGTAACAGAAGAATTGTATACATGACAAAGGTTTGTGCAAGAATGGTTCCAAACACTATCCTAACACTTAAACAACATAAATATAGTGTTAGGACAGGCCAGGAATCCAATGCTCTGTTTGTTCATTTGAGGGTTAATAAGCATTGCGTTGACTGGGATAATGCCTCCTCAATATTACCTTGTAATTCAATTGACAGTAGGAACATTATAGAATCTAGTCTCATTAAACATACCGAATCAGTCAACATGAATTTGAGTAATGGTACGTACAAACTGGATAATTTTGTAATTAAGAAGATTTGTAACCAGGTGAGAAGGTTGGGTCATCTTACCCTCTGACCTGACTACCGACTGCTGCGGTGCTTTTTTGAAGATTAGTAGGGTCATTACCTAATACCTGACCATTGTGGACTTGATCTCACCCTCCTCTGTATATATACACCTTGTTTTGTACTTCTCCTTAGTCTGTAATAGTCAGAAATTTCGGTATGACATTTAGAGACGTCAGAACAAAAATAACCGATCTGAGAAACAAGAAAACATAAGTAGGCCAGGGTGAAACCCCCCATACCTCATGGCGAGTCAAATAAGCGCAGGCAACGCCCCCAAGCGCGGTGGAAGCATTTTGAACAAGGCCTATATGAAATTAAATGTACTTTATCGAATTAATGTAGGCAAGATTCATGAAGTTAAGGGACTATTATTAAATTTAAAGTTATTGTAGATCGTTTCTCAGTCTAAATATGTTACGTGTGTCCCAAAGAAACGATTATTTATGCAGAAGATGACGTCATTGGGTGAGGCAGGCTTGCCTTGAGGCATGCCGACGCGTGTGATCGTAGGTCGATTATGTCGTAAGTCAAGGAGTAGCTGTACTGTATATATACTGTATATGTATGTATGTATGTATGTATGTATGTATGTATGCATGTATATGTGTGTGTGTGTGTGTGTGTGTGTGTTGGCAATATAACTTTTATCTAACAGTTACATGACAAACCCTATTAAAGTATTTGTTCTCATTATGTAAGTATCCACGACCATACTGTAACACCACACCTATCTTTATTTATTCTTTCAAGCCCTACACACAGACTGGCTGCCACTTATTCTCTCTACCTGCTTCACCAGATGTATTCTACTATAGTGGTCCCCTTCTACAAGAAGACTTCTAGATATCCACTTGGTTTACCTTTTCTCCATACAACGCAGTGTCCCACAACACCACCAAGTTCATCCCCCGACAGCAAATTTATTATTACTTGTAATATAGGACTCCCTCAGTTGTTATGTACACCCTATGAATCTGATAACACAGAAAAACCTAATTTAACCCCATGCATTTGCAACTACACAAGTTTGATGTGATTCACAGTGAGGAAAGACTCCAAGGTGCTTAGGAAGCAAATAACAGAGGATACAACACAAAATTCATATTTACTTTTACTTGTTTCTAATTACTGTACTGAATACCATACTACATGTGCCAAAACACTGAGTACAGTGTTAGGGAGTTAAACCGGAATCGATCTACATAATTTAAAAACTGTACATAATGCAAAATTAATTAACAATGTGAGCATCTGGTGAGGTAGAGATGGGTTGGAAAGTCCAGAAACCAACACCCAGTTTCTCTATTTGTTCTGCAATTCAATAAATTACTTTCTTATTGTTTGGTGTACAACCAAACCTCTAAGTATCAAGGACTTCTGTATGTACTACACCTTAATTTGATTTTTCATTATGCTACCATACTCTATACATAGCTGAGCACCTCTGTTACAGCTACCAACAACAAACTGTACTTGATTCTTATATACCAGTCACAAGTTGAGGCCTCAAGGCTTCAACCTTTCAACCACTAGACTTACTGACTATACAAAATTGCACAATTATCCCTAATATAGATTCTAATACTAAAGGTAGTACGACTTCCGAGAAACAAAGCATTTACCGTGCAAAGAGAGATGGAATGACTGATATAAACGATCCAGGGCAATGTTGTAAGGCACAGCAGCACACCGTCTGTAAGATGCTATTGCAATAATCTGAAGAAAAAAAGAGAAATATATAAATGCAGGTGTACCGGTATATATATATATATACACACACACACACAGTGGTCCCTCGGTTAACGAACACAAATTGTTCCAGAAGGTCGTTCGTTAACCAAAAATTTCATTAACCGAAACCATTGTTTTAATGGGATTTTGGGTAATTGGTATGGCTCAACCATTACCAATATATTAATCAAGAATAGCCCTACTTTGAATGTAAATAAAAGTGTTTATTGTATTCCATGCAGCAACTGTAATGGAAATTATGTAGGACAGACTGGGAAAGCATTGCAATTCAGAATTAAACAGCACAAGTACAATATTAGAACAGCATCTGAAAGCAGTGCTCTGTTCGTTCATGTTAGGAATAATAATCATCCCATAGATTGGGAAAACAGCTTAGAAGTGTACAAATCATCATGTGTCACAGAAAGACTTCTGGTTGAAGCTAGTTTGATTAGGGAATTAAATTCCATAAACCTTAGTGAAGGTCTGTACAAAACTGATAATATGTTACACAAATTTATGTCAGTGGCCCAAGGTTAAAAATGCTTTGAAAGCATTTGAGTTAGATGTAGGATAGATGATTAGTGGGTCCCATATTTTTTACCTGACTTAACATGACTAGTCACGTCGCTCTTTCTCTTAAGCTCCTCTGTGTGTGTGTTGGTGTGTGGATTAGTGGATGTCATCATTATGACCTCAACTCATGCTTAATAAGGTCACCCTGTGTATTCTTAAGCCTTTCTCCATCCATGTAATTCAGTTGCCTCTGAAGATGTCTTGGATAAAGACGAAAGCTAAGGTGCTCCATTGTTTTCCTTTTCCCTGTGTGATTTTATCAAGATTTATCTTATCAACGTTTTCATTGTGGATCTACATGAAATATATATATATATATACATACATATACACTTTTACTCTTAAATCACTACTGTAATGTGATACAGGTGATTAATTTTTATCTCTTGTGCAAAATATATGACGTGTATATTCAAATTATTCACTGTCTTGCAAGGATTTCAGAATGCAAATTATATTCTCCTAATTTCAGTCTGTGATATTATATAAGATAAAAACTTAAAGCTTACTGTATAACCACCAAACCCTTGCTGGGAGGGGGTGACATGTTTGACAGTTGGCGCCGAAGGTCTAGTGAAGTATTTATTTGTCTATTTATGTCCTTTAGATTGAGTTTTTGTTTTTTGCTTATAAAATGTCATAGAAGTGACCTGGGAGAATATAATTTACATTGCTGGAATTCTTATAAGATAGTGATTAATTTGAATGTAAACATGCCATAGTTTGCACAAGACAAAAATTTTAGTTATCATTTTGTACATTATTCTGATTACATGTACAGTTCAGCTTTGTCCTTAGGACAGTGTGTGCATGTAAATGAGTTTCAATAAATGAGTCAAAGATATTAGTTGAAAAACTTTATGTAGACAGAGCTTGGATGGCTAAATTTTAGAATGACCAATAATTTTAATATAAAAAATACACAAATATTAAAGAACACAATTTTCTTGATATTTACTCCACTGAAAACGAATGTAAACATAGAACAGATTACTGAATTGGTGGACTATCCCATCAGCCCATCAGCTGATGCTCACAACAAAACGTGTTTGTCGAAGGATTTCGTTAATCAAAGTTTTGTTCGTTAACCGAATTGAAGATCCTTATGGGAGGTAATTCGTTAACTGAAATTTCATTACTCGAACCGTTCGTTAACCGAGGGACTACTGTATAGCAACTTTTTATAAAGATCTTTTTTATATCGCGACTACCAAAATTATCGAAATTTTTCTATATACAGCTCCTCCCCGACTTACAACAGGGGTAAGGACCCAAATCCAGGTCGTAAGTCGATATGGTCGTACAGCAAGTAGAAAATGCATAAATAATACATAGAAAATCTAAAATGGGTGTCTCTTTTTCTTCTCAGCAGCACAAAACTCTCACTTTTAAGCTTGCCAGCCATTTTAAAGTGAATTACAAACAAAAATTTTGTCTGTGCACCGACGTTGGGACTCGAAAATACGTAATTTGACAAAATTTTGGTACGACCGAGACAGGTCGTAAGTGCGGGCGGTCGTAAGTCGAGTAGGTCGTAAGTCGGGGAGGAGCTGTATAGCGATACTTCATTTATTTTGCAAAGGAAATTGGGCAGGAAATATTTCAAATGTACCGCCATGGCAAATAAATGCGTTATTTGCTCACCAGGGGCGCCACCGAGACCGCCCACCCACTCTCGCCCGCTCGGTCTTTCTGAGTGAGTGACAAGTAAGCAGCCGACTGCTGCAGATTACGACTTCTAGGGTGAGTGTAAATGGGTTGCTAGTGACATGAAAAGTGAAGTGAGGAAAATGGAAAGCTTAATGGAAATGATTTAATACTGTAAGTAACATTTTTGGTTTGTTGGTTTATGTAGGCTGGGATTGTCAAGCGAGGGTGGCAGTGTGGTGATGGTGCGTCAGCTGCCGAGTCTGGTGTTCCTTGATATTGATATTGAAACAGCCTGTTGTTCCCGAGTCCAGTGTTAGTAAGAAAATAAACTCGTTAAGTCAAGTTTATTCACTTTTAGTGGCAGCCAGAACCTAACCCCATTTTCCCCATTGATTACATGTAATTATATATATATAGCGATTTAGTATATAGCGAACATCGTTGGACCCTATCTCGCGATATATCTCGACCCTACTGTATATGCAAATGGTGGATGTATTAAACAATCATTTACCTTTCCTTAATAGTTTTAGCTGTATTTTTTCATCTAGATAGTACAGTATACAAATGTTGTTTGATGTAGTAAAATTATTAATAACATAAGAAAGATATGTGCTATAGCTTATGAATGCTGGGAAGGAAGATACAGAGAGTTGAGAGTTTGTTTCACCCTTAATTTGTTTTACCATGTAGGCCATTACTGTACACCTGTGATAATATTCCTTAGGTTTTTGGGGGACTTGTTATCAGTACAGTATTTTATATAGCCACTATAGCCATATCCCCCTAGCTCTCTCCCTACCACTCCAGGCCAAGCTGTCAGATATGTTATGGTTATTTTTAAACTCGTAATATCAGGTGATACAGTATAGTCTGCATTTTTTACCGGGTTACATGCACACACAATATTACACGTAGAATATAAAAATAAATAAATTATCAGTCAAAAACATAAAAGGGAATAAACCTTCTTTGTGTTAAGAGTTCACATTAAGCAGTGGAGAGGGAAGTGAGGGATCTCGGCTATTCTGAGCTGTCTCTCTTATGTAGTGAAACGTTTGACAAATTTCATTGTCCAGCAGCCAAATGGCAATACAGTACAATACTGTATAGTATTTTCTTATTTATTGGTATTATTTTTAATTATTCCTCACATTTATTGGTAGTATGTATAATATTTTATCTTACTTCACATAGGAGTTGGTAACTGGAGGGAAATTAGTTTCAGAAGTGGTAACACTGTTCGTGATAACACTGTTCATAGCATCAGCTGTTGTGGTGGTGGTCACAGTCAAGACTCGTTGGTGTTGTTTTGCTACAAGTTATACATGTCTAGGATTATACCAAGTATTTCTCAAAAGCTGCATTGAATTATAGGTTGACTTAACAATGAGTAAAAGGAATATGTTCTTCTCCTTCATTAATCTGTGTTGTGATGCGGCCTGAGCTGAGCCGCTCCACAACAACAACAATGACCCGCAAGATACCAAGACATTGTTTTGAGTTTTTAAATAATTTTTTCCCCACGATTCATGTCATTATTCAGGTGTCTGGTGCTTGGGGTGTTTACTGTATATATTCTTTTTATAATCACCGGCAAGGACTTAACATACAAAATATGGGTAAATCAGTAAATTTACGAGAAATTTCAAACCTTCAAGCTTAAAATATTTTAGTTGCACTGTTTCATCCATTCATACTTCAGGCAATCATTTAAACCTATAACTCCTGGGGCATATCACCTACATCCCAACACACAGCCGGAGGCATAACACAAATGTGTATGTAATCATTGTATACAGTAATGTTGTTACATTATTTTACCCCCCAACTGGAAGGGGATTACATGCACCTCTCCCTAGTCTTAAGGGTTAACATAACTAATCCATATCATTACACTCTGTTTTGAGAGGAGAGTTCACTCTCTTGATCTGAAAGTGGCAGGCAACTTCAAGCTGCACACTGGGAAAACTCTCTCCATGGGTCATGATCTTCAAACTCCTTTAAAAAAAAAAAGAATGCTTATTCCTATCTCTGGCAACAAAAGCTGTTTCATAAGCTCAACCTCTTTATTCTTAGTCTTTTATCATACTCTACATACCTGCCAAATATGGAGCCTTTTCCAGGATTGAAGAGGTGTAACATGTAAGACAATGTACCAAGATTCGGATGATGTAGGCAGACACAGACTTCAGTTTTTCTTTTAAATGTGGCAATATTGAGCGGACAACAGCAGCCACAGATGACAGAGCAAGACGAAAGGTGTAGAGATCAGTGCTTCCTGCCAAGTATTCTAGAACACCCTGAAGCACTTTATGTAGTTCAACTTTTCTTGATGCCAAAACAGCAACCAAAGGGCAATCCTAGATATATAAAAAAAAGAGTAATTATTGCAGTTATTTATTCATATTTATGTACGTACTGTATATTTCCAATGTGTTCAGAAAACTTGTGCTAGAACTTCTCATTAGCTTTCAGTTTACATGCAGCATCAAAATTGAGTGTCTAATCAATGAACATGCAAATGGAACAAATATAAAAATCAGAAAAGGAAAACAATGAAGACTGAGGCATTTTTCTTAAATGAACTTTTTCCTGACTTTTAATGTAAAATATAAAAAAAGGTCCTACAAAACTCAGATTTGATGGGGGAGAATCCATGCACCAGTCCCAAACAACCCCTACCACAGTGTATATCAGTATCAGTTTCCATGAGTCCAGCAAACTACAAGAAAATAAACTTTTACAGTGAGCCAATAAGTTGAGTGTGAGAGAGAAGAAAACTAAAGGAGATTGTACATTTATTGATAAAAACAGTCCTGTACTGTATCAGAAAAAGAGTAACTCGAGCAGTTAGAAATGCCAGACATAAATATTATACAAATAAACTCCAGTCAGCATCAGGCGACGGTAAGAAAACCTGGAATGTCACAAATTCTATTCAGAACAGGAACACTCAGCCTTCGGCCCCCCACTAAGCTTTTATGATAAATGATTCAGTTGTAACGGAAACCTCCCTCATTGCCAACCACTTCAATGAATATTTTATTAATGATGGCAAAAATCTTGCAGAGAACATCCATGATCACCATGAGGAATTTAGAGCCTACCTGCAAAACAGACAGCAAAATGAGCTGTTCTTATCCCCAGTCACAGCTGATGAATTACTGGCCATCATAAAAATGTCCATAGATGCAGCAGTAGGCAAAGACAATATACCAATGAGCATCATTAAGAAAGTAGCCCACTTATTACTACCTGTTCTCCTACACATTTGTAACTCCTCCTTCACTAGTGGTGTCTTTCTGGATAAACTGAAAATTGCTAAAGTTCACCCGGCATATAAAAAATCTGGGGACAAAAGTCTCTTCAAGAAGTACCGCCCTATATCAGTCCTCCCAGCCTTGAGTAAAATACTGGAGAAGCTAGCATGTAGTTGACTAAATTCCTTTTGCAATGCCAATGACATCTTTACAGACTCCCAGTTTGGATTTAGAACTAGAAGGTCGACTGAGAGTGCTCTGCTATCCTTTAATAATGACATTTTAAACTCTTTTGATGACAGTCAGGTCACAGTCGGTATATTCTTGGACCTCTCGAAAGCCTTCAACCATACCATCCTCCTTTCAAAGCTTGAACATTACAGCATTAGGGACCTGTCCCACAACTGGTTTACCTCATATCTGTCCAACAGGATGCAGTGTGTCTGCTATAATAATCACCAATCTGACTCCTCGCCAATCTTGTATGGCGTCCCCCAAGGTTCCATTCTCGGTCCAGTACTGTTTTTGTCGTACATAAACGATTTAGTCCACGCCAGCTCACTCATAAAATACAACTTATTTGCAGACGATAGTAATCTCTATGCCAGCAACTCAGACCTCCATTCCTTGATGAGAACTATGAACACTGAATTGACTAACGTCAGGACCTGGGTAATATGTAATAAACTGACCTTAAACCTTGAGAAAATCCACTACATGATCTATCACAGAAGGAAAAACTTACCCCCAGACTTGGACCCCCTATACCTTGATTATACAGTCCTCAAATGTGAACAAAATACTAAATTCCTCGGAGTTATTGTTGATGAGAAACTTAACTGGAGAAACCACATACACGCCATTCACAGTAAAGTCAATAAACAGTGTGGTAACATGTATCACACTCGACAGTCACTCACTCTTACAGCAATGAAAGAAATCTATCATGATCTTGTTTACCAACACCTGATAGGCTTCAGTCGGAAATTCCCTGAAGCATTGGCACCAAACAATAGAATGAGACGGTCTTTCATGGGTTTATGCCCAGGTAAAGAGGCTTCATCTCTGGTGATGAATGTTCTTTTGGGCATCTTTTTCCAAAACAGCCCAGTTTTGTCCACATTGAACACTTGCTGTGGAAGATAATTTTCTTCATCCACCAGTTCTTTAAACTCCACTAAAAACTTTGCAGCCCCTTCCTTATCAGCACTAGCAGCCTCACCATGCCTAACTACACTAAATATGTCACTTCTTTTCTTAAATTTTTTGAACCAGCCTTTGCTGGCCCTAAAGTCTTCAAATTCTGTGCCTCAAGAACCAGGTTGATCTGTCTTTAAATGTTCGTATATTTCCCTGGCTCTTTCACAAATAAATTCAGTAGAAACTGAATCACCTTTCATCTGTTTTCCCTAATCCAGATGAGAAGTAACATCTCTGTTTCTGCAATTAGGGATCTACCTTTAAACATTATGGTAGATTTGTCTCACTTTCACTTCCTTGAATTTGTCTTTCTGTGCAAGAATTGTCGACACAGTTGTCGCTCATTCTGCTGTGCTTGGGCCTCAAGATGTCCTTGTCCATGGAGAACATGCGCTCCACGGCAGCACTAGAGGGGGGTGGGAGTGTTGTATTTGATGAACAACTCCCTCATGGCCTTGTTGGGGAAGGTGTCCTTGTCGAAAGTAGGGCGGCGGGCGCGGCAAAATTTTTCCTGGTCGTCTTTATAACAAGATAATTGAAAATTGAACTTGGAAAAATAAAAAATTTCAGAAGTTGACAAACAAATTGACGCTTGGCGCTTTGCTCGGGTGAAAAGTTGACTGCGTCACCTGTAGCGTTACCTGCCCAAAAAATTGATGGCGTCAGCGTTAACAAAAAGTTGCCGCCGTCCATTGACGGCATTAAATTAACGGCGTCAACGTACAACACTGGTCATGGGCATGAAACCGTGGATTACCTTGCGTGCCGGTTCCCCGTAGTTCAGGCCCAAGTCACTCAGTCGTGGCTACACAACACTGCTACATAACATATTACAGGGCACAGTTGCCTTAAAGTTCCTTTATCCTATGTGGTGATATTTATGTAAATGTGGGAGGGTCGTAATAACAAATTTATGAATGAAATGCTAGCAGTCTTGTGACAATGGAGCTGATTGGTGGACAAGTTTGGTGCTGGACATCAGGAGATGGGGGGAGGAGGGAGCACCCTGCCCCAGAAAAGTAAAATTGTAAGAGTTACCCCACCGCCATTCTATTGTGTTGAATATCTAACGCTCCTCAACCCAAATTTGGTATTTCAGGACGGTTCTGAGCACACCAGTGATGATGATCCCCACCGCTGGCTGGTACATATTAATTATGATCATTATTTACTGGGATTTCTTCATATATGTTTTATTTTAAAAAGTCTTATCACTCATATAGGTATTTTCCTTATGAGAAACACCTATGTGTGTATTGTTTACACTGAGTTTACATTGCCAAGCAAAATTACGACTAGGGATATTTTCCACCAACCAGCTTCATCATTAAAAGACTACTATGGATTCTTTCATAAGTTTACTCTAGTATTGAGATATTAACCATAAACATCATCACAGCAGATAAAGGACCACTCTTTGAGGAAACTGTATGTTTACTTCCTCTATTGTTTGAATCTTATCACAAACAGGTAATTTCACCGTTTCACGCCCATTTATTCAGCCCCGACTCTGACACTGTGTTGCCACATTTCGTACCCTACCCCTTACACACTCCAAGGCTGTGGTACGTTCATGTGGAGACAACTGTAGCTTCCTTTACCTACCCTTCTACCTTCTGCTCAGACCTCCAATAAGTATGTTTAATTCTCATTCTTCAGAGGTACACAGCCTGAATATGTTAAAAGTTATGGTACCTTATAGTAGCCTCCACCATAGAAACATAACATAAGATTAAGGATAGAGTAGGGATGAAAACTTGTGATGCATGACATAGTATAAAATATGTGCATGATTATGAAATTACCTGTGTTTAGTGAGGGAGATCCTGCTCTTACAACAGTGAACAACATATAAGGAATAGTTAACCAAATAGTTTCATTATAATGTTTCTCAAATTTTGTTCAGTTTTCATAAAAACTTTCAATTCTCAAGCAAGTCTTGCTCAAAGACAAGGAATAGACTTTATTTAGATATATCAAACAAAAAACAATGACAGATTTGTAATGTCTACTAACCTCTCCAAACCTTTCCCCTAAAAACTTCAAAGTGCTGTCTATCACAGCTGGAGGAAAGTGAGGAGGGTTTGGTTCAACAATCACTTCTTCCTCCACCATGGGTTGAGGGTTATGTACCAACTTCACTAAGGAAAGCATCATGTCACCAACATGTTTCTCTATCATATTGATGAAGTTTCCTTCTCCAAGAGTTTTCTTAAGTAGTACATATTGTCTTTTAGCAGCTTGGATCTGTGGGATAACAAAGTTTAATGTGAAACAACATTTGAAATTTCTGACAAAAGGTAAGTACTGTAATACCAAAGAAGAGATTCTAAAAAGAAAAACATGGAAGTCTGTTTTCATTTCTCTCTAGTCAACACAATATCTCCTTTAATGGCTGTTTATGAATCTGTCACCTGCAGGAAGGTACAGTACCGGTTTATTCCCCTGGAAAAGATCAATATGCCAGGGCTTTTCTTGACTCAAAGTTCACGTTTGTTCAGCTTATGTATAGTTAAATCTCTTTATACGATCTCCCAATCTACGATAATTCACATTAACGATGCTGACATATTAAGACTACTCCCGTATATGTAATGTAAACAAACTTAGATTAATGATATTCATCGTCCTACCAACTCGCCATATGGAACGCATCACTACACTTCATTTGTCACCTGAGGAGTCACCTACGCAAACGCTGCCTTGTGGCCATCTGGTGAACTACAGTCCAGGCATTGTTGCTTTGAACTGAAGTGAACCAGGTGGCCGCATAGCAGTGTGTGGGTAGACAGCAGCTGACAAGTGCAGTATTCCATGTTCCACGCATCAGCAATTTTGGTTAAATGGTGACCATCGTTCATGCGAATTCTTTTTATCATAAATAGGTGGGTGGTCTTGATACATCACCTTCGATCAAGCAAAATATCATATATAGAGAGATCGTAAATCAGGATATACCTGTACAGTATTTCTATTAATAAAAAATAAAAAAAATGCCAATACAGTGTATATAGTTTTGAAATAGTACTGAATATTAAATGATCATCTATCACATTTCACACAGGTAGTAATAAAAGTCTTGCTTTAACTAAGTATTCTAGTGCAGTGTAATAATCCCCACCTGGACTAATTGGATATACAGAATTTTAAGTATGATACCTTAACATTGTTATTAAACATTCACCCCTGTGTATTAAGATAACATCTAAAACTTCAATTGTATAGTACATTCCAAAATATCCAGCTCAGACAAGTTCCCCCATTCTATATAAAGTTTATATCTACCTCAAATGTACATTTCACTCAATTTGTTTAAGAAATTATATATATATATATATATATATATATATATATATATATATATATATATATATATATATATATATATATATATATATATATATATATATATATATATATATATATATATATATATATATATATATATATATATATATATATATATACATAGATCCACAATGAAAAAGTGGATAAGATAAATCTTGATAAAATCACTATATCCATTGTTTCTTATATGTGATTTTATCAAGATATATATATACTGTGTGTATATATATATATATATATATATATATATATATATATATATATATATATATATATATATATATATATATATATATATATATATATATATATATATATATATATATATATATATATACTATATATATATATATATATATATATATATATATATATATATATATATATATATATATGAAGAAAACTTAGAAAAGTATGCATACCTTTACTTTTGATAATTGACTGAGGAACACTTCATCACATTCAGCAGCAATATATGGGAAAATGTGGGCCATGAGTTTTGGGAAATTTGTTTGCAAGAGTTCGGAGACGTTTCTGCCCAAACTCTGTGCCAACAAATCAGTGTTATCATTCTGATTGCACTCAAACAGAACTGGGAGTAGAACATTCCTATTCTCATTGAGGAAGTCTTCCTTACTGGTGTATTCTAAAATACTAACAGGAAAGTCTGCAATATCATGATTATGCTGAAGCCACTGTGTTACCAGGTATGGTAAATGGCGATGCATCAGCTCCTTCAGTGAAGAGCCTCTGGAGACTGCCACTCTACAATGAGAAACAAATATTATTGGAACAGCTCTGACAAATGTGAACTTAAAATTGTCTTAGAGTCACATCCATACAGATTTTTTTTATAACTAGATAACAAACCTTATTTCATTCTATTTATATTGGTTCACACACCTACTGATCTAAAACTGTTAAGGATAAACACATAATATACTAGCATGGATCATTTTAGAAGTAGTGGATTGATCTTTACACCTCGTTATTTGCGGATTTAGCTATTCGCAGCAATAAATTTAGGGGCATGCTATACTATTGTTAACCACTAAGTATAAAAAAAATTGTCTATTAACATACAAGACACATACCTGCTTATGAGCCTTGATACAAGTGATGCGTCAACTCCATGATCTGGGACAACTAGGCAGAGAGCAAAGAGAGCTTTGGCTTCCAAGTATGGAGAATTTAGAGCTATTATTCCTAAAGTAAGAAGAAAGCTTGCCACTCTGTTAATGCTTTCATCAGTTTTGAAGTCCTCTGCAACTGTTCCCTATTAACATGTAGGGAAAGAAAAAAAAGTAGGTCAAGCAGAAACTGCGTACCATATATATTTGCGTATAAACCGATCTCACATATACAGTAGTTGAATCCCTTAATTTTTTTGTAAAAAATCCTGAGTTTTTCTTACATAATTCAACCCTAACTTTTGAAAAATACTAGGTATAATCCAAGATATAATTTGTAGCAAGACACCAGGTTCACACCAACGAGTCTTGGCTGTGACCACAACAGCCGACACTATGAACAATTTTACCAACTCTGAAACTGTTACCAACTCCTATGAGGATTAAGATAAAATAATATACTGTACCAGTAAATGTGACGCATACCGTTTATAAAAGTAACACCAATAAAAAAAATTAAATAAATCAATATGTACAGCCATCTCTGGATTAACACTACAATTGCGTTCTTGAGAATGGCCGTTTAAATAAAAAACAAGTAAATCAATTTTATTTATCCCATTACAAATAAAGGAAATGCTCCCAAAAACTGTAGTTAGTTTATCTATTTCCTTCAATATATTTTATTTACAATAATAATAATAATAATAATAATAATAATAATAATAATAATAATAATAATAATAGTAGTAGTAGTAGTAGTACAGGTTGTACCTCTCTAGTCCGGCATTCTGTGGTCCGGAAACTCCCGTGGTCCGGAACGATTTTAGTTTGTCCAATAGGTAGATAGGCAGCTTTTTTTTTTTTTTTATATCTGAATTATTATTATTATTACAGGAGTATTAAATTTTTGCCCCTCAGGCCCCAATGTGGGTCAGTGACCTATGCCCGGGTGGGCTAATCTCCATAAAAAAATAAAAAAAACGCAGGAAATTAAGGTTTGTTTACATCCGGCAGTTCGGCTGCTCTCTCTCTCTCTCTCTCTGCTTGTCTATACAGAGTACAACATTTAACCCTTCAATATATATGAGCAGTAAATAAGTGTTGCTTTCATATTCTTATGTAGAGTAATGACGATTTACATACGCGCAGTCTCACTTTTTTTTTTTTACCATTAATGGTTAGCGACTTATATTGTTCCATTTATTAACATTAAATAACATTTCAGGTACTTCAACAACCATATTCATTTTTTACATTAAATTTACTACAGCTAAACTCAGGGTCTTATTTTCTTCAGTTTTATATGTAGAACCAATCAGTCACTGGTTTTGTAAGCATTAACGAAAACAATGCCGGCAGCCGTCTCGTCTCCTCGTGTTAATATTCCACGTATTATTAATGAATTGTATTGTTTATTTTGCACACACAAACATTAATTCAATAAAAAAATTCAGAAACATTAATTAAAATATATATGAATGGTAAATTAGTGTTGCTTTCATATTCTTATGTAAAGTAATGACGATATGTTTTCACTTGTGCGCACTTACATACACAATCTCTCTTTTTTCTTTACCATTATCGTTACCTACTTCTATTGTTCCATTTATTAACATTAAATAACATTACTTAAAACAACCATATTAATTTTACTACAGCTACAGCCAAGGTCTTATTTTCTTCAGTTTTATATGTAGAACCAGTCAGTCACTGGTTTTGTAATCAACGAAAACAATGCTGTGTCATTTCTTCGTGTGTTTTAATATTCTACGTATTATTAATGAATTGTATTGCTCATTTTGCACGCATAAACATTAATTCAATAAAAAAGACATTCAGTAATGAACAATAATGAATCTTTTGTGCATAAGAGAAATGACGCTGTTTACACGATTATAATAATAATAATAATAATAATAATTAACGGTTTATTGAAAGAGCTTGGCAGCCAGAAGGCTGAAAATATACAGTTACATATTTGGGGAATGGGTTACGAATTACAAATAATATACAAGTAAAATAAGTGATACAAATAAGACATATAATAACTAGATGGGGAAAAGCTCAAACTACAGTTCATTTCAACATAGTGACAGTGCAAGTGCATAGTGACAGTGCACGTCGTCTGCACGTTGGAGGGCCGTTCAAACCCGTCGAAATTCAAGTTTCCGCCATCAAAATTTTTATTTATTTATTTTTTTGTGTGTTCCAATAAAATACGTTAAGAATTAAACACTCGCGAAATTTGAGAAGCTACTATATGACATTTAACCCTTCAATATGTCTTCAAAGAGACCATGATGCAGAGAAAGTGGTGCTAGTGCTTCTAAGCATAAGCACAAGTCACTATCTATCCAGGAAAAGGGTGAATTTCCATGGTCCGGCACCGGTCAGGTCCCGAGGTTGCCGGATTAGAGAGGTACAACCTGTACAGTAAAACCTCGATTAACCGACCACATATAGGGGGAAGGGGCCGACGGATAATCGAAAAGGTCGGTTAATAGTACATAAAGTCTACAGAAATAAAACACATTTTCAAATTACCTTTCCCTAACCTACCTCATTTAAGTCCCTCTATTCATTTTTGTTTATTTGCCATTCATATTTCAATAGAATTGCTTTAAAACATAAACCACTTTTGTAAATAAATATGAACCAGCACAGAAATCGTGAATAAAAAGTGGAAAAGTCAAAGAACATGTCATCCCAAAAATTGTGGCCAAGTCCCAGGTTGATGATCTGACTTTCTGCCTCATTTACACACAATTGCAGGATCTCAATTGTTTCTCTTATTATTGAACACACAACATACATACAGGTACATTGTTTCTCACTCTTGATTTTTTTTTAATTTTTGCATTTCTTTATGATTCTTTATTACTACGGTATTATTATTATTATTACTGTATTAGCATTATCATTATTAGTATTATTACATTATCGCCCCCAAGCCTCGATGTGGGTCAGTGACCTGTGCCCGGTGGGATAATCCTGTAAAAAATTTTTAGGGTTAGGATTGGCTAATCCAAAAGTCATTGTCGAGGTCGGTTAATCGAGGTTTTACTGTACTACTACTACCCTTTTTTTTTTTAGTTTATCAAATTTATTGACAAAGCTGGCAGTACAGTTTGCCTATTGTGAATAATTCAGTCAGGTCATGATTCATGCTTTATCTCATTAATCTTCCACATTAGCTCGGACCTCCGATTCAGTCAGGTCTTCACACTGTGGGTAGTATCACATTTTTTTTTTTAAATGGCCTCCAGCCTCCCCAATGCTACTACAGTAAAACCTCGATTAACCGACCCTCTATTAACCGACTTTCGGATTAACCGTCAATCCCGAACCCAGAACATGGAGAGAAGTTGTAAGAAATGATAACAGAATTAAGATTCTAACAAGAGACTGTGGAGCAAGAAGAGTTGCCCTCAGCTAACTCACTAACTCACACAAGTGAAGAAAATGACCATAAAATACTCATGAGGATGATGATAGAGTACATTGATATAATAATACAGAATACAAAACAATCAAATTGTTCTGAATTCTTATTTAAGAGGAAAGAAATAATAAGTGTTTTGAAATTAACTTACAGTTTAATGAGAGTATGATGCTTGAAACACACACACACACACACACACACACACACACACACACACACACACACACACACACACACACACACACACACATACACACACTCACCTGTATTGTTAAAGCCTCCAGTGCAGTTTGATAAACCTCCCGAAAAATTTTATCTTGATGCTGAGAATCCATTAATGTTCCATCAGTCTTAACCAACAACTCATGAATTGAAGATGCAGACATCATGCGTAATTCATGGCTTGGACTACATAGAAGGTCATAAACTTCTCCACAACGGTCATTCTCTGACATAATGTACCGAGACCACATACGTTTAGGATCCACCTGCAATGGTATTAATGAGGTGAGTTGAGAAGGTAGACACTTCTAAAAAAATTCTTCACCCTTCTGTTGACTTACAGATTAATACATATATATGAGTGTGTCAGAAAGAAGATGAAGAGTTGTTGATCACACACAGAAAAACTTGAGAATTTGCAGGAGTAACATTACTAAAAACACACCACAGATGGAGTAGTAAAGAGCTTATGGGAAAAAGGGAGTAAAGTTCCTTGCTGTAAAGATAACCTGATTAACTTAACCCATAATTTACAGTAAACCCCGACATAACGGACTAGCTGGGGGTCCGTTAACCCAAAAGTTTGTTATATCCAATTCCAGAATAATGACTGAGTCAGTCTGTTACTGTACCAAGTATATACCAACACAGTAGTCCAATGTGACCACATGGATCACTTATCTTCACCAACACTCACCACACCATCACTCACCTTCACCACCACCACCACCACTTACCACTACCACTCACTACCACCACCAACACACCACCACCACCAACCACCACCACCAACACACCACCACCACCAACCACCACCACCAACACTCACCACTACCATCACCAACACTCACTATCACCTACCAGTGTTTACAGGATGAGAACGCATTCAAACTGGGGAGATGGAGTGGCAGCTTGTAGACTAGCAGAATAAACAACGTTACTAACAGGTTACAGTGCTGGTTGGTTGTACAGGTGAACAGCTGACCTGTATGTACAGTATTATGGATTTCATAATTTATTTTATATTCTAGTAAAAAAATAACTTGGGGTCATAAATATTCACTTTAACATGTGGAAATCAGTCAAATAAAGGGTGAGTGAGTCAAGTAAATTGAATGCTACCAGGAGAAATTTATACACAAGGAGAGCACTGATTGGCTGAGAGTGTACATGGGTGCTTTGCTCTCATTGGTGGAGAGACTGTAAACTAGCATGGCCACTGTCCTGAGTGTTGTGTCTTGTAACTTCTGCCTTGTATTATGGATCATCTTTTTATTATTAAAAAATAACTGGAGGAGAAGACCAAAGAGCTCGATAATGAATCAGTGCTATACAGGGCAGGGATTAACGGGGCATAACTGTAATTATTGCTCATAATTTGGATACGTCCAAAAATTTTTACTTTAACATAATGGTTTTGAGTCGGTTATTTTTTACTTTAATGAACCCGAGTCCATAATATGTGAACCTGGTCTGAACCGGTCAGTGTCCATTAAAGCTGAGGTCTGTTATACAGTAATGTAGGAAAAGTTTTTGGCTGAAATAAAAAACATATTGTCCAGTCAAACTTCTATTATCCATCCCTTTTAAAGTCCAATAACACCTAAAGTATAAATTCAAAATTCCCTGAGTGAGCATTGAACTTTGTAAGTTCTTTTGCACGGCAGCACACCCTACCAGCTACTCTGCAGACTTGACTTGCATTCATCTATGCAGTTGTAATGCACGTTACTACTGTACAGTGTTTGCTATGGTTATGGGCTTAATATATTAAAACATTAGTGCATAGAATTAAGAGCCTGTTTAGAATAACAAACTCTTGACTAAAGAGAAATGTGAGAATAGCTAATCCAAGTATCGTTACTGAACATTGATGACAACTAGGTAAAATCTCTTATACAGGGTGGATGAGTGGACTTGTAAAAAGTTGGACAATCAAGTAGTAAAGAATAAAGTTTTACAAAGTTAAGAAATGTTGGATAAAAAAGGTTGGTAATACAGTCTTCTTATTAAAAATATGAATATGACACCAAAAAACATATTAATAAAGTTTAATCAGAGGCAACCATCCTGTAACATGGGGCATTAGGGTCCTTAAAAACCTCAGGTAAATGAAAACCAAATGGGGAATTACAAGTTAGGCTCCTGGACCCTTGGGTTTCCTCTACAAGACCAACTACAGCTACTCCCTGACTTACGAAGGGTTAGGGACCCAAATCCAGATCGTAAGTTCAAAATGCAAAAAATAATACAGTCAACCCTCGCTTTACGCGGTCCCACTTTACGCGTTTCCACGTTTACACGGTACCCTGCCGAACACGGAATGCTCACTTTCCGCGGTGTGTGTACCCTTTTACACGGAGAGCGGCGCAAGCAGGGTGCGCACAAGGTCGCCCAGTCATCAAAACATTACCTAGTTCTTCACCCGCCACCTACCACAGCCACCCAAGTCAGTGATAGTGATAATGATAATGAGGATATGAACTTATATGGACTTTGAGGGGTTTGACAAAGAGGCCCTGCAAGCCTCTGTGGTGGATAGTGATACAAGTGATACAGGTGAGGGCCAATAATCTGCCCTCTGCCTCGGAACCAACCCCCCATCCCCGTGTGCCCAGCCATCTTTTCTACTAATGTAAGTGTTAAAAAACCTAATATTATTGAAATTTCTCTTAATTATTAATTGTGTGTGCATACCATCATAAAATTAAGAAGTTATTTTTACTACAACGTAGGTATTGTGTCTGAAAAAGTGGAGTTTGGGGGTCGGCCCGGTCTCTATTTCAATTAATCCCATATGTTATGTTGTTCACTTTACGCGTTTCTCACTTTACGTGGGCCGCCGTGGGTTCAATTGACCGCGTAAAGTGAGGGTTCACTGTACATATAAAATCTAAAATGAAATACAGTACAGTAAAAGTAATCAAGAATGAAGAATGGATACAGCATGACTGTGCACTTACCTTTAATGTAGTCAGCTGAATGCACATGGGGCCCCCATAATTTTCTAATTATACATGGAGACTACATTAACTGGAAACGTTTCGGTATAAAAAATGCGTGCGTCATTTGGAGAGAAAAGAAAAAAAAATTGAAAAAAAAAAAATGGTCACAACTGCGGCGGTCGTAAGTCCCGACGGTCGTAAGTCGAAGCAGTCGTAAGTCGGGGTCTAGCTGTATTACATAACAGTGAGGGGTGAAGGAAGTGTTTGTTACTTCTTATTGGCAGCTAGAAGGTACTAACACATGGTGCATATAAGGTCTCTACACAGATAACAATGATTATTACACGTGTTACGGAAAAAATAATAGAGAAGACAAAAAAAAAGAAAACAACAAGTACTGATACTGTATACATTCATCTCTTTTCAAGTTCTAACAAAATAACTTTGGATACATACCTTACTAAGTTCAACATTAAGAGCAAATATGGCTTCACTGACACTTTGCCCATAATTTCCCTGTTGATGCTTTTGAGCAAAGGCTCGTGTTAGCTTTACAACATTTCCCTGTAGGGCAGCTGATAAGCGAGTACCATTCACGGAGATGAGACCTGACGAAAAAATTATCAATAAAGTAAACAATCAAATAAATACAGGTATAGTCAACAGTATGAACAATGAACTTTCTTTTCCCTTCAAAGCTTTGCTAACTACAGTATAAGGTGGCATGGCTAAAATTAAGACCAACAGTTTTCCTTCATTTCCTGAAAATCATTCTTTCTTACTACAGTTAGACTCGTGTTCTATGTTATTCCTCTTCCAAAAGAAAGCCTCAAATATATATAGTGGTCCCTCGGTTAACGAACTCAATTCGTTCCAGAAGGTCGTTCGTTAACTGAAACCATTGTTTCAATGGGATATTGGGTAATTGGTTCCAGCTCACAGGAAAGTATATACAAAGTAAAGCCAAAAATGCATAAAGTCAGAAACACTCCTAAAATTCCCCTAAATCGCCCTTAAATCACTATACTGTATATATATACATACATATACACTAGAACTCTTAAATCACTACTGTACACGTAATGTGATAAAGGTGATTAATTTTATCTCTTGTGCAAAATATATGACGTTTATATTCAAATTATTCGCTGTCTTGCAAGGATTCCAGCAATGCAAATTATATTATCCTAACTTTAGTCTGAGATATTATATAAGATTAAAACTGTAAGCCTAGTGAAAACCCCCAAACCTTTCTTGGGAAAGCAGGGGGAGGGAGGGGTGACAGTGACATGTTTTACAGTTGGTGCTGATGTGTGAAGTATTTAATTGTTAATTTATGTCCTTTAGATTGAGTTTTTGTTTTTTGCTTATAAAATTTAATAGAGGTGACCGGGGTGAAGTTAATTTGCATTACTGGAATTCTTATAAGATAGTGATTAATTTGAATGTAAACATGCCATAGTTTGCACTAGACAAAAATTTTAGTAATCATTTTGTACATTATTCTGATTACATGTACAGTTCAGCTTTGCCCTTAGGACAGTGTGTGCATGTAAATGAGTTTCAATAAATGAATAAAGTTACATATATGAGCCAAAAATATTAGCTGAAAACTTTATGTCGACAGAGCTTGGATGGCTAAATTTTAGAATGACGAATAATTTTAATACTGTATAAAAAAAATGCACAATATTAAAGAGCACAATTTTCTTGATATTTACTCCAATGGAAACGAATGTAAACATAAAAGAGATTACTGAATTGGTTGAGTACCTCCTCAGCTTATCAGCTGATGTTCAAAACAAAACGTGATTTTCGTAAGGATTTCGTTAATCAAATTTTTTTTCGTTAACCGAATTGAAGATTCTTATGGAAGGTAATTCGTTAACCGAAATTTTGTTAACCGAGGCGTTCGTTTACCGAGGGACCACTGTACCTGGTTTACCATTGTAGTTTCACACAACCTAACATAACCCAGAAGCCCATCCAATGCCAAAACTCACTTTGACATCATGACCTCAGCTTCCTTGACATCCATCCCCCCCAAGCTCTAGTTAATCCTTCCATCTTGGTCTTCACATCTTCATATCCACCTCTTAATCATAAATTCTTAAATAAAAAAATTTCTTTCCATTCTGTCAATTTGTCCACACCACCAGACCATACTCTGATGGCTATAACGCGATTGATGAATAGAAGAATGATATTTATAAAAAGCAAACGCTTGTTGGCTGTAACACGATTCCACTCGAACGTTTTAAGTGTACCGTCGCTTGGCGCGGGGTTATGCAGTGCTTACATTTCACGTTTGACATCACATGTTCAATTGATTCATGTGTTTTGTTTGTGAAGTGTTATTTGATAGGGACTCTAAAAATTTCATCCTTTTTTGCAAATTTAGCTGTTCCCATAAATACTGTATGAAAAAAAATAAATAAAAATAATGTTTTGCAGTGCAGACTAATACAGTTTTACATGATCACTGTATTCTTATCCTTATTATCACTACAGTTAATATTAAACATTAAGAATTGCAGAAATAATTTATGTAATATTTATGTATACATATATGTAAATTGACAAATTTTAAATAAAAGATAAAAAAAATAGCGTTTTACACCCGCGCTCTCTGTTTCCATCACACGATCAGTTGAAACACGTGGCTTGTTTTGAAGCTTAATATTTCTCCAATTTTGTGGTATTAACTGTGACTATGGTAAAGAAGAATATCTCCAAGAAGCGTTCTGGTGATCGCATTCCCGGTGATGATCGTTAAAGAAAGGCTATAACACTTGAAGAGAAGCTCGATGTTATCAACCTCAAAATCACCCTTCTCCCCCATATGAAAGTAACATTTATTTAGACCATGCTATCCTTTGTGCTAGGCTACTAAAAAATTTTTATTTCGAGTAATCTGCACCTAAACCTATTTTCTCCATAAGCCCTGTTAATTATATTGCGTGAATTTCTACATCGCGAAGTTTTATAAGAACACAACTATCGCGTTGTAGCATAACTGACTGTACTCTCTAACCTAACCTAAGCTAGGAATCTGTTCAGAATCCTAGGACTAACTTGGTTGGGTAAGCACAGCATCATAACTTTACACATCCATGTGCTCTAAATGTAATTATTATAAATTAAATTACCATATTTTACAGCATATAAGACACAGTTTTTTGTCTGAAAAATGGCTCAAAAAATCATCCTGCATCCTATATGTGAAGTTGCGATCTCCCATAACCTAATGAATCCCCAGTGACTGCAGAAGGAAAATACACCAAAAGTTTCCTAAATAATCCTTGCCAAAATAGGGGGGTGGGTCATAAATGGTTGTGGCCATGATGTCTTATATGCCATAAAATACAGTACTATGAGAAACCCTAAAATATTGGTAAGAAAATTTATATTCCCCAAACGGAGGTTCACAAACTGTTCTTCCCTTAAGAAGAAATTAATGTCATCAAACAAGTTATCAAATAACTGTTTCTGTATCATGAGTTGTGGTTCACAAACCTGCGATTGTTTTAAGAACACATGTTGCAACCTGATATTCAGAGGCATGGTTCTTGCATAAGTTACTCAGGATCTCAAATCCATCCTGAATGTTTTCCTCCTCATACTTTGCACTAAACAGTGTACGAACAAACTTCAGGATCTGAAATGGAAAAGGAAAACGTAAATATAGCAATTGGTTTTTCAATTAGCATCTAAGCATCTACCAATCATGAATGAGTCCCTCTGCTTGAGTCACACTATACAGCTGCTCCCCGACTTACGACGGGGTTAGGGACCCAAATCCAGGTCGTAAGTCGAAATGGTCGTAAGTCGGAAATGCTTAAATAACACATAGAAAATCGAAAATGGGGGTCTCCTTTTCTTATCAGCACCACAAAACACTCACTTTTAAGTTTGCCAGCCATTTTAAAGTGAATTACAGATAAAAATTTTGTCTGTGTACAGACTTTGGAACTCGAATATACGTAATTTGACCAAATTTTGGTACGACTGAGGCAGGTAGTAAGTGCGGGTGGTCATAAGTCGAGTAGGTCGTAAGTCGGGGAGGAGCTGTACATAGTTATATAGATTAAGATAAGCAAAATAATTTCCTAATTTACTCCCGATCAATATTATGCCTTACAAATACATAATTACACTACACTTTGGCACACCAACTTTTTTTCTTTTTTTTTTTTACAGGTATTAGTACACCCGGGCACAGGTCACTGACCCACATCGAGGTTGTCAAAGTAAAAGAAACAATTGAGACCCTACAATTGTGTGTAATTAAGGCAGAAAGTCAGATCATCAACCTGGGACTTGGTCACATATGGCAGCAGGGTCTACCATTAGACAATACATTATGCTTCCAATATCTTCGCAGTTGGTAGTACCTCCCTGTTTGATAGCTGCCTACTACATGTTAATATTCATAAACAAATCATGATACTCACCACTGCAACATCAGCTGTCACCAGATTGTAGCATTGTGATGAATCAAGAAAGAGATTGATAACTTTCAATAAGGTGGCATTATCATCTGACTCATGAGCTGTCCCTGATGACTCACTTGCTACAACCAACCACTGTAGTGCCATCACAATGCACTGATTTTGTAAACTGAAGGAACTAACATCTTCTATAATGATTTGTTCTGAAGAAAAAAAAAGAGGCCATTGTAAGTAAAATTGAAACACAATATTCACCAAAACTCTCAGCATCAAATGATGGATTAATCCTGTAAATCCTGTTTCATGAATGAGTCTGGACTGGGCTCCTCGGAAACTCCTAAATAATGGGAGCTGTGGCTAATCCACTGATTGTATATTACTGTTGAAAATAGTTTCTTTTAATACAGCAGTCACCACTAGAGGTTAAAAGATAACTACAGCATGTCCTTCAAATTAGCGGGGGTTATATTCTCAAAATAGCCGTGAATCACCAAATCCGCAAATAACATTTGCTGACCTAGGAGGGAGGAGGGGTAACATTTTTACTTGTGTACAAAGAAATGTATACTATATTCCCTTTATGTGTTTGCCCTTAGGACAAATATTTCTTTTACCTGTATTGTATGTGTGTGTGTGTGTGTGTGTGTATGTGTGTGTGTAAAACACATACAAATCAATAATAATGGGAAAATACTCTCACAAATAATCAGAAACAAATTTATTAAAAATGTGAGTCTCCCGTCAAGAAATACAAATTTATTTCTATGAAGTGTTTCTTGGTGTGCAAGACTATGAAGACGCAGTACTGTACAGTACAGTAAACCCTCGAAGACCCGGACTATAAGGGGGGACCACCTGTCCGGAAAAGCCGACTGTCAGGCTTTTCCGGCGAATAATTAATAAATGATATAAGAAACACCAAAAATACAGTACTAATGCAGTGATAAACAAATTACCATATATAAACCAAGCATTTACCTATGATAACATAATAAGAAACATTGTGTCATTACTAGAGTGAATTATATAATATTCCCACAAACAACAATTGTCAACTCGGTTTATGTTTCCCACCTCCTCGGGCACTCGTGTCCAAGCAACTGACGGGTCAAGCAGCGCCCACGGGTCTAAAATGTTCTTTGCTCTGGTTTGGGAATGTTTCTTTGGCAAACTTCTAGGACACTTCTTAGCCCAGAACCCCCTA